>NC_023755.2:25257119-25285155 GCF_000499845.2 Phaseolus vulgaris
ATAGGTTTGGGTTCACGCACCCACTCCTGGAATGTGTGCACGGAGAAAAATGTACAAGAATTATGGCCGATCACCATGAAGGGATATGTGGAAGTCACGTCGGGGGTCGAGCTCTGGTCGCAAGAATCCTCCGTGCAGGTTACTACTGGCCAACGATGAGGGAGGACTGCAAGAAGTATGCACAATGTTGCAAGCAATATCAGCAGCACGCCGATTGGCACAGAGCGCCCTAGAAGAGTTAAAGTCAATTTACAGCCCTTGGCCGTTTCATACGTGGGGAATTGACATCCTGGGACCTTTCCCATTGGCGATCAGGCAGATGAAATACTTGGTGGTAGCAATTGAATATATCACCAAGTGGATCGAAGCAGAACCAGTAGCCCAGATCACCGCACACAAGATCGAGAGCTTTGTATGGAAGAACATCGTGTGCCGGTTTGGCGTGCCTAAGCGCCTGGTGTCAGACAATGGGACTCAGTTTGCAAGTCACCTGCTGAAGAAGCTGTGCGAAGAGGTGGGAATTCAGCAGGTGTTTGCATCCGTCGAGCACCCTCAAACAAACGGCCAAGTAGAGTCCGCCAATCGGGTGTTGCTAAGAGGCTTGAAGAGAAGGCTAGAGAAAGCCAAGGGATCGTGGGCTGAGGAGGTACCCCGCATAGTCTGGGCGTACCACACCACCGAGCAGTCAGGGACCCACGAGACCCCGTTTAGCTTGGTATATGGATGCGACGCAATGATTCCAGTGGAAATCTAGGAGAGCTCGCCGAGATTCCAGCACTTTGTAGCGGAACACTCGAATGAAGAAAGAAGGTTGAATCTAGATTTGCTGGATGAGGTCAGGGAGGAGGCGAGAGTAAAAGCCGAGGCAGTGAAAAGGAGGATCGAACGAAGATACAACTCGAAGGTGATGTGAAGGTAGTTTAAAGAGGGCGACCTGGTGATGAGGAAGGCCCACCAGTACGAGATGGAAAACAAGTTGTCGCCTAAGTGGACAGGACCGTTCAGAATAACCGAGGCGCTCGGGAACGGCGCGTACCGCCTAGAGACATTGGAAGGAGGGGCGATTCCTCGCACTTGGAACGCCACACACCTCAAGTTATATTATAGTTAAAGCTTTGTAAGTAAAATCAAACACGAAGATATCTGCAAGCTTTCTGTTAAAACAGTTTAAAGGGGGCACTCTTTTTTCCCTAAGGAAGGTTTTTAATGAGGCCACCCAATAAAAGAAGAGTTTTCAAGCTTAAGTTCTTTGAGTTTGCATGCATGTTTGTGTTGGAAGTTTGTAGGGAAAGTACATGCTCTCAGTTAAAGTTTTTAAGTCCCCATCGTTTTTCGTCGATCGGCAGCATAATTAACGTTTTAAAGTCCTCATCATCTTTCGACGATCGGAGGCACCAGAAAGAGTAAAAGACCTCCTCGCCCTCAAGCGAGTGCAGGCGAGAAAGAGATAAAGTCCTTCTCGCCGTCGAGCGAGTTCAGGCCAGATAAAGTCCTTCTCGCCGTCGAGCGAGTTCAGGCCAGATAAAGTCCTTCTCGCCGTCGAGCGAATTCAGGCAAGATAAAGTCCTTCTCGCCGTCGAGCGAGTTGAGGCAAGATAAAGTCCTTCTCGCCGTCGAGCGAGTTCAGGCAAGATAAAGTTCTTCTCGCCGTCGAGCGAGTTCAGGCAAGATAAAGTCCTTCTCGTCTTGAACGAGTTTAGGTATGGTGTGAAGGGTGGAAGAAGGTTAAAGGATAGCTAAGGTAGGTTCGAAAAGAACACCTCGCTATCCGGCTTTTTGTTCCGAAACTCAAGGAAGTAGAGCAGGATCCGAAAGACGCCTCTACCCCCAAGATGAGGGAACAATAGCCAAGTTATGAAGGCAAAGGGAGCTTACATCGCCAGAACCCTATGGCGATCAGAGGAAGGCGGTGTCAGAAGTAAGGGTTAACCTTGCCAGGCAGATCAGGTAAACTGTATTGAAATACCAGTTTGAGTTGAAACCTGCTGCCTAGTAAGTAGCTAATTGCCTTAAGTTAGCAAGTTATAGTAAATGTCATCGCTTGAAGAATAATAAGTTGCTCGAGTTTTCACTTTGAGTTAACAGTTGATGAGTTGGTATAAGATTGATAGCTTGCTCGAGTTTGAAGCAGTGAGTAAGCGGTTGAACCAAAGGAATCGCTAAGTTGATTTGTTTAAAGTGAGTTGTACAAGATGAGTTAATCGACCATACAGCGAGGGAGAAAGCAGACGAAGGTTAAAAAGGAAAAGCGAAGCAAATAGAGAGACGAGGTGCAAAAGCGGAAAAAGTTATAATAGAAGCTGTACCAGTTCAAATACAAAGGAAAGAAAATTACAAGTAAAGATTGTGCAAAAAGAAACAAGCATTAAATCTTAGGAAATAAGTGATGGAGGAAGACGATTAATCTTCAGAAGGCACGATCTTCCCATCCACCACTTCATTGCATATCGACACCATGGAAAGGTCGAGCTCAGGGTACTGACAAGCGACTTGCTCCAGGGCGGCGTCGAATCCGGCGGCAAGGACTTGGGCGGAGCTTTGCTCGAGTTCTTCAGTTTGTTGCCTGAGCTCCTCGGTTTGCTGCTTCAGCTCATCAGCTCGTTTCTTCAGTTCTTCGGTTTCCCCACGAGCTTGAGCAAGGTCTTCAGCAACCTTTTTGCCTTCGTCCCGCGCCTGGGCCAGCTCTGCAACAATTTTCTTGTTTTCCTCTCGAGCCTTGGCGAGCTCATCCACGGCGTCGTCCCTCTCCTTCTCGACCTTTCCATGGAGAACCTCCCGATGAGCCGACCTTTTTTCAAGGTTCTCTACCTTGGCTGCATCCGCTTTCATCGATGCCTCCAAGTTGGCCACCTTGAGCCTGTAGGGAACCAGCTTACTCTCCAGCTCGATTTTCTCTTGAGCCAGGAGGTGCAGTTTCTGGGGCAGATCGGAGGCCTCCTTGCGCGCAACCCTTAGCTCAACACTCATGGCGTCCTCCACCCTTGAGTGATCGACCTCTGCCATCATCAGATTGCAAGACAGTTGCTCTGCCTCAATCCTTATCAGGTGATTCTCCTCCTAGAGTGTTGAGATCTCGTCCTGAAGCTTTTTGTTTGAGCTTTTCACAGCCTTTGTTATGATTGAGGGGAGGTCCTCTGCCATCATCTTTAGCTTAGCTGTGAAGGGCCCCCAGACTTCTTTGACCAAGGGGGGAAGGTTTGCAGCTGCTGTTGGTGGAGGTGCTGAAGGAGCCTGGTGCTGACTTTCACCACCACCCTCTTGAGTTGGTAGAGCGAGGGGGGCTTCCTGGCGTGGTGGTGAAGTGGGGGACTCGGTTATGAGTATCGGCAACTTGTGGGCACCTTCATCCCCACCTGGTGCGGCTCCAGCAATCGAGGTGGTTGAAGGAGGACCCCTTCTTGAAGAATGTCGCGTAGAGGAAGCAGAACAGCTCGCCATTGTTCGCTTTATTGTCGGCGCAGATCGGTTCATCCGGATCGCAAGGCAGCACGACCATTTTGCTGTCATGCTCCTTATGGAATGAAAGCTCGGATTGGTCCCCTTTCCTTAGTCGGTGCACGCCCAACTCTGTGTTTATGGAAGAGGTTTCTTTCAACAAAGCTGAGGTGGCCCACGGGTAGAGCTTCTTGTAGTCTTGTGTGGGAATGGAGGCTCCTCCGACGACTGGTGGAGTTGCCTGAGCGAGATTGGAGTGAGAAGTTTCAGGCCTCTCAGCCTGGGTAGAAGGAGCACCAGATGCTCGTGGTAGGTTATGCGCTAGGGGTGGAGGGTTTCGCGATGGAGGAGGAGGGTTCGCGGTGATTTTCGTGCGAGCCATCGCAGGAACTGCAAAGGAAAAAGGAAAAGGAATGAAGAAAGGTTACAGAGAACGACTCGATTGTGGACGAAGAATGGAGAACGAACGAACGGGAGTTCGTTGTGACGAATGTAATGGAAGACGAAGCCCTAAGTTACGGGAGGGAAGAAGAGGAGGAAGCAACCCACAGCGTATGCACCAGACAGATAATGGATGATGCGAATCGATTAAGATGCAGCAAGTATCAACAGAGGAAATAAAAGAGGTACCTTTCAACGATCAGATAAGTGTTGAAGGGAGTTGGAGATTGAGAGAGTTGAGGAGCGTCGTGGGTTCGCAGAGAAAACTCGGAGCTTTTGAGAATGCAGAGAGATGATGAAACAGTAGAAATGAAAGGGTTTAAGGGTTTTTCAAACGTTTTTGGAAGCGCAAACGACAGCTGAAGATGACCGTTGATGAAGCCACGTGTCGAGTGATTGGAAAGAGGGGTTTGGGGGAGCGTCAGAAAAGCAGAGGGTACGAACGTTTGGAATTCCGTGCCAGCGCCACGTAGGTCGGCAGTGATGTGACCTCTTAGTCTTTTCGCTGGACAAGTCTTCGCTTAAGACTGGGGGGCTTGTGTACCGCCCAGGTAGTCGGAATAGATGATGTGGCAGCAAGCTATAATATAGGCGTGTTGAACGGGACACCTGGCTGGCAGAAGGGAAGGAAGTCGGGAGGCTCGTGTAGTCGCCAGTCATTAAGTTGGCGTGCCCCGATCTCTAGAATACCTAAACCGGCAGTCACCAAGTTTGTGTCGTAGTCGCCGGATGTGAACCCAGGCGACAAGGCGATCGGAGATCGCCGACAGGAGGACATCTAGGCTTGTTCTAGGCTTTCGAAGCAAAGGATGAAGTCGTCAGATGGTCATTCCCTAGCTGGCCAGAGGTTGAGGTCGGGGAACAGCTTACCCGAGCATGCACAGTGAAGTAAGTAAAGTAGAATATAATGGCAGCCGGCGAGACCACAGGGAAGGTGTGTATGATGACACCCGTACTCGCCACACAGAAGAGATCGCGCTCCAAGGCAGCTATACACTGAGTTGCTTCCTGCATAGGTAACTTAGTCAAACAACCTGAAGAGTAAGAAGTGACGCTCAAGTCAAGGATGCTCCAGATGATGACACGTGTACAGCTGGATGCGAGCCACGTGTCCAGATTTGTAATTGTCAGGAGAGAGAAAGCGCACAGGTATATGAGGGATCCTAACGAACTTCTTGAGGTACGCGCGTTTTAGAATACTTCTTTTACGCTTGCGAGAACTTGAGTACGCTGGGAGAGAACACTGCACAGTTCCTGAAGTTCTTAGTTTTCTCTTAGTATTTTGGTGGTTCAGTCGCTGACTTGAGCGTCGGAGCGCAATCGGCCGCAGCGGCGCCGTTCTGTCTTTTGCAGGTTCTTGAGGTGAATCAAGGTGAAGGACGGAAGCTAGCACGGTGCAAAGTCGATCCAGAGGAAGCTACCTTTGACGAGGCAAGGCTCTCGCATTCTGGTCAACAGGCAGGATAAAAAATAATGGTCAACCTTAGCCTCCCAATCTAAATACACATTAGGATGACTATCACCATTAAAACTAGGGACTTTGGCACAAGAAATGTTGAACACTTGGTGATATCTTTGGTCACGGTTATAGCTCTCTTCTTGAGAATGATGGTGAGGCTTCCTTCTTCTATGTTCCTTTTCACGGCCTATGTCATTTGAAGAACCTCTTGTTGAAGGTCTATGTGAATGATGCTCATCATGGATAGAGTGAGATGGCCTAGCTTGTTGCACCTCCATCTTTTGCAATTTCTCTTCCAAACGCGTAATGGTGCGTTGAGCTTCATGCAATTCTCCAAGGACCGAAGCTTTGGAAGGAGAATTTTGTTTGTAAGATGCACCACTTGAATAGCCAACCATTTGCAAATGAAAACATCAAACACACAAAAACAGCAAACAAGTCAAGAAACAAAGTTAGCAAAAAAAATGAATTTGGCACCCAAATTGCCGAAGTAAATTTGGCCAGAAAAAGAGGTCACTCTCAAAGAAATAATCTCCCTGCACCAATCTGATCTTGAGGTCTTGGAATCCTCAAATGAAATATGTCAAAGCAAGGCACACCAATCTCAAAGCCTACCATAACAAAACCAATGAAGCAATAAAGACAAACAAGAAAAAGTATAAGCAATGAAAGGCTAGAACAAAAGGAATACTAGATGTGTGACAAACTCAAAGATTAATGAACAAAAGACAAGCAAGAAAAATAAGGAACTCAATGAGAAAGTAGGCACACAAAAGAATACTTGTGCTTGATGAAGAAAAGCACTAGAGTAGATGAAGAAAACAAAAATTAGCTACTGGAAAATATTTTTTTATGCAAACTGTGCTTGATGTTCACTGATTTAACTGGAACGATATAAAGCGAACTGGATTATGAAATTTTAACCACACAAACTTCAAGATCTTAGCTCAAAAATGGCACTGGAATCACTTAAAAACAGTAAGCCAATTAATTGAGATAAATTTTTCAAAATCGCTGCCAGATTAGCGTATTTTTTTCGGCAAAATTGTACACTTTTTGTATTTTATTTATCATTTTTTGTGTACTTTGAATTTTTGAGTACTTCTTTTTTTCTACTCTTTTCTAACACTTTGAAGAACACAAATCCAGAATTTCAGAATTTTCCAGTGAGTAAATCAATTGCAATAAGGAAAAACAGTAAGCAGGTTTCAGAAAACAGAGGAATCCTAATAGGAATGAAAAACAAAATTATGAACTAGCAAAGACATAATGGAAAATGATGTATAGGAACTTGTATAGGTTTAAAATACAAGCATGAACTCAATCTAAAACAGAAAATGCACAAAGGATCAAATATCAAACTCAGAAAAAAAATTATATGACACCAAAGCAAGAAACAAAAAATTCAATAAAAGTACTACAAGAAGTAATGACAATTATGGAAAAACAAGACTAAGACAAAACTTGTATGGATTCAAAAAGGAAAATACTCAAACATATGATAGGCAACATAAAGAAAACAGCAAGAAAACTCAAATAAGCCTAAAACAGAAACGTAAATTGCAAGAAATTAAAGAGCTCTTGAAATTAAAGTGCAACACAACTCAAAAATTAAACAAGAACACACCTAAACTCTAGATACCACATGATGTGATTCCAATAGCACACTTTGAATGATTCTTGACATTCTTAGGAATCATCTTGAGTTGGATATGAGATAGGCACTTTATCATAGAATTGGATCAAGGTTCTATGAACAAGAACTCACCAAAACTAGTACCAAAACCCAAACTCATTTGGAAGTTCCAATTATTGTCAAATTGAACCGATTAAATTGGAAAGAAAAGCAAATGCACCGAAGAAAATGGAATAAAACTGAAATGAACCGATCAAAATGAAACAAAAGGCAAGAATACAGAATAGAAATGCTGGAAAATTAAAAGCACCGAACAGAATCAAGAACAAAGGAAGAACAACCAGCTGAAAATTAAGATTGCCGAACTGATCCTGCCGGCAACTCGAATGTGGAGGAATCGCTTCGTAGCACTCTCTGCCCTGTCTACGCGACTGTGTCTTCTGCAGAATCACCCTCAGAACCTTCTCTTGCTTCTCCAAACGTGACCTGCAAAACACACAGACGGCGCCTCTAGCGGCTGTTTGCACTCCGACGATCAAGTTAGTCCACAGAACCACCAAAGACTAGAAAACTAGTAGCGTGTGTGTGAGAACTCTTGCACTCTGTTTTTCGTCTCCCCTCACTCTCACCCTGATTCTCTCTTTTATCTCTCTTTCCCTGCTTCTGGGCATAGCAGGATTCTGTTATGCTTTTCTGGCATGTGTCAGAACCCTGTTATGCTTTTCAGAGAAAGCGTACCCTCAGAATTAGCAGTGGGGAGCGTGAGAGTCTGTGCATGTCTGCGCGTCTCTGCGCTTGGCTGCGCCTGTCTGTACCTTTAGTGGTACGGAGTGCTCTTTTGTCTGGACCGCACCCCTCTCAGATGATGACACGTGGAGGCCTGCAACTCACATCTAACCACACACGTGTCACTTACTGGAAGGGCTCTAGTGCTTCTCTTTGTGTGCCTAAGTTACGCCCTTGCGGAGTAACTTAGGATGTTTCTCTTATCTGGGCAGATCGCATACTCTTGGGAGAACGTCGGGTGTGGCTGGTCTAGGCACACTCACCAAACGTTGCTCCCTGCGTATACAGCTTAGCCTTCACGATGCCATGCACGTAATGGGTTGAGGGAACCATCAACCACTGACTGGTTTACTAGTTCCCTCAGGCCACTCTCGTGCATGATTCCCTGAGGTGTGCTCATGCGAGATCCATGCGTAACGCTCTCGCTGGGAACCTCATTCCCAGTTTAACTGCGTGTAACACGAGACCCCGATGACACTACCCCGATGACTGATCAGTGTTTATCTGTTTCTTGCGTTCTGCCTTCAGGCGTTAGTCTGAGAACTGGTCTGTTGGTGGCCACTTGGCTACTGACCACCGATCACCATTCTGGATGATCTGTCCCCCGACCTCTCTGTCGCCTGATCTGTTGGTGGTCACTTGGTTACTGACCACCGATCACCTTTCTTGGCGATCGTCCCCCTGACCTCTTTGCCACCTGGTCCACGTGTCACCCTGCGAGTGGTCCACGTGGTTCTCTGATGCTGACATCATCGACTACCGATGACCGATCGGATCATTTTGTGAACTACTTTATGGTATGTTTGCTCACCTCTAGAGTTGTGTGTGCACTTCATGATTATTCTAGGCATAGTAGAAAGAGCTAGATTTTCAAATATTTTTGACCATGCGTTTGAGGATGATAAGAATTTAAAGTGTGCAATTTAGTTGCAAGTTTTCCAAAGGAAATCCTCAAATCATGGTTTGCGAAATTTGGAACTCTATTCAACATATGCTTGAAGATAAACCATGATGATGTATCACTTCTCTAGAGAAGAGTTTATCCATAACCATGAAGATTGAATCACAACCTTTTGTTGTCCTAGGGAGTTTTAATATGAAATTTTATATCTTCCCAAGGATCATTTGCAAAAGGTGAGGAGTATAGAGTTTATGAGACATTGCCTTGGGCGTAGTTTGAAAACAAGAATTGTACCTAAGGTAATGTCTTTGAACTTCTTTTCTCATGGGGGACAAAAGTTTTCCTTTTAAAAGCTCTAGAGTTTTATCAACTCTAATTTGTCCCATGAGTTCTCCTTCATGAAGACTTTTTCTCTTATGTGTAAGGATAGTTCGTTGTGACAACCATTGTTTATAAGGATTTGTACACTTGCAATGGTTGTCTCAATAAGACATGACAAGTTTCTTTAGGCACTACTTCACATAAAAAATTGTTTTTGTAGATGCTTATAAAAAACTTGACATTCACTTGGTGATATCCTAACACATATGAGAAATAATCTATTTCATTTTTATCTATGCAAGCTTCTTTTAAAGACTCTTCTTTTTCACTTAGGCTTGCAAGTGTTCCTTTACAAAAGGTAAGGCTTTGAGGTTGTTCAACAAGACACATATTTTCAAAGGTATTTTTAAATCTTTGGTCTTGTTGAATGACCTTGTGGGAAGGAACACTCTTCTCCCACGCCTTTTATTCTTCAAGGGTCTTCTCATGCTTTTCTTTTTCTTTAGTTTCCCTTTCGACTTCCCCTCTCTTCTTTTGTGTTTTTCTTTCCTTTCTTTCTTTATGGGAAGCAAACAATTTTTCTACCCTCATTTCCCAATCTACGCAAGCTTCTATATTTTCTTTTCCATGGAAATGGGGTTGGTCTACCCTAACCCCTCTTGGGTTTTCTTGTTCTTTTCTATCTCTTCTATGTCTTCTAGGGGGTGCTTGATAATAATAATTTACTCTAATGCTTCCCTCCCAAAAGAATCATGATCTTTAGAGATATATGCATGAGAAGGTAATTTTTTTAGAATGTGAGACTTCTCATCCTTTGCTTTAGTCAAAACATTAAGTTTAGTCTCACTCTCCAATTGTCTATAAGCAATTGATTGCACAGTTTGTGAAACTTCTTTCAAAAGAGTTTTTAAAGATTTTAATTCACTTCCAATAGACTTTGTAGAATGAGAAGAAGAAGACATGGCTAAAGCTTTGTGTATACAAGTATTTTACCTTGAGAAAACTTAGGAAAGTCAAAGAAGGTAGTTTTCCAGGTAAGGGAGGTGAGTCACAAAGGACTACTTAAATACCAAGCCTTTGCCTTAGCCAAAACAAAACTTTCTCTTAGTAAACCACTTAGAACACAATTAAGTTGAGAAATCAAATTTTCAAAGAAAGAAAACAATGCAAGCTACTAATCAACAAAGCTAGTCGGTTTAACACAAACTTAACAAAATAACCATGCAAAGCGTCACTAACTAAGCAAAAGAAAAGGCAATTACAAACAATTAACAATTGCTAATTAAGAATTCTATACTAGTCGGCCCTAGGTGAGGCTTCTTGGACACTTTGAGCCCTTGAAGAAACACTCACCGTCTAAAACGTAATTAAGAGGTAATTAACAAAAATTAAGTTGTAAGGAAATTAAGAAAATTCCCATTGTTGATCCTCTTTTTGGTAAGTGCACTTCCTTGTTGTCTTTGCTTGTTAGCCCTCCAAATGTGTGTAGTGTTTTGAGAAAGTTTGCTTCGGCTTTGTCTTTGTCTTCCCCTTAGAATGAAGGTCTTGATTCTCCAATTTCCAGCACCTATCAAAGGGCTAAACCTTAACCAAGTCAAGTTTCCATTCACATAAGCACCAAAGGAGAATAAATTTCACCACCCAAATTAGAGGTCAAAGAACAAAAAGCAAGAAACAATTTAATTGAATAAAACAGTACCACCAAAAGGAGTTAGATTATGACAACTAGAAAGAGGTCCAAGAAATATTAAGCAAACAAATAAAAGGTACCAAAATAAAGGTAGGTACCAAAATAAAGGTAGGCACACAAAAGAATCCTAAGAATAGCACTAGAATTAGATGACCAAATAAAAAAACAGCACCACTGGAAAATGTTGTGGGCCAGAAACGTGTTTTTCCCCAATTTATGCTGAGCTGTGTTTTTAAGATATGACTCTGAAATTTGATATGCAAGATATTCAAGATCTTAGCTAAAATCTGGCTTTGGAATCACTCAAAACGCATGCACCAATTTTTTTTAATAAATTTTGCAATTTTGGTGTTCAGTTACGCCAGCTGTAGCGCCTCAGATTTGCACACTGATTTTAAAAGATTTATCATTTTTTTTCTGTTGCTTCTTTTGGACTAATTCTTTTTTTTTCCTTTCTATAACACTTCAAACTTGCAAATTCCAGAGAATCAAAATTTTCCTATAAGTGTAAATATTTTTCTGGATCAAAACAGTCAGCACAGAAAATCTGAAACAGGGGATTCTGAAAACTGGAAACAAAAACAGCAAGATACCAAAGTTTAGACACCAATGGAAATTTGTGAAATAGAATGTGTAGGAAATAAACACAATATGAACTCAAACTAAAATTAAAAGGCACCAAAAGATCAAGAACAGCAATTCAAGCAATTAAAGAGACCAAATCAAGAAACAATCAAGCCAAATAAAAAGACTACTATGAATTGTTGACAATATGGATGAACATGACTTGACAAAACATATTAAGATCGAAATAAGCTCTAAAAGAAAATAGCAACTCAAAGGTATGGAATCCTATCACAATTGCACAAAACTTGTTCAAGATCAAATTGAACAAAGTGCTTCGGTTGGATCTTCCACAAAGCACACCAAAACAATTAAAATGTAAAAACAGCAAGACAATTATGGAAAATAAATGAACAACATGAAAGGAAAGAAGAACTAAAAATGAACGACCAAAAGCAACTCATCTGAAGAACCATAGTCATGATACCAAATGATGGATTTCATGAAGGTCTTTGAATCATGTAAGAAAAAGTGGTGCGAAGCTGTGAAGGTGTGGAGCAAGATCCTCCTAAAGTGGTGTGATCTTGAAGGTGCATGATATGTATGAAGCTAGGGAGGTTCTGATGGAAGAGGCCCAAGCACAAGCCCACATGCAAGCCCACCAAAGGTAGATTGGGCCAACCATAGAGTATGGCCAAGAGGATCCAAGAAAACGTTCTTTTACATGTTCAAATGCCATAAACTCTAGTGTAGAGTAGACTTTAATTTCTTGTCAAAATTAGCATAGGAACTTTATTGTAATTTTCTTAGAATTAATTTTGGCACCTAAAACACCAACCTAGGTAAACTTAGAGTTTCTAAAAAAACCTCTAAATTACCAAGGTCGGTCTAGAAAGCCCATGGAAGGGGTGAGCATAAAAACTAGACACACCCCTCCCCATGTGCTCATTGTGCACCCATGTGCCATGTGCACCCATGTGCTTCACATTACATTTCATTTGGCTAGCATTAGGGTTGCATATGGTCCTCCTAGCCTATAAAGGAGGAGCCTACACCTTGTATTTTCAAGTTTATTGTGAGTAAGTTATGCTGCCCATTGTGCTCAACTTTGCTTCTCCCTAGAATCCTAGGCTCTAAACTTCAATTCCTTCATCTTTTCCTTGGGCTGGCCGAACCACCCAATACTCACACTTATCATGCACCTACAAGATCAACACCACTCTTAGGAGGATCTTGCTCACTCTCATACATTGCTTCCGCCCATACTCTACATTGATTCAAGAAGAACTTCATGAAAATGCCATCATTGGTATCATGAGCTTTGGTTCTTCAAGATGAGTAGCTCCTTGTCTTTCAATTTTAGTTCTTCTTTATTTCATATTGTCATTACTTTCCTTACTTGTCTGCTGTTTTTACATTTTAATTTGTTCTTGGTGTGCTTTGTGGAAGATCCAACCGAAGCACTCTTGTTCATTTGATCTTGAACAAGTTCTTGTGCAATTTGTGATAGGATCCATACACCTTTGTGTTGCTATTTTCTTTAGGCTTTGAGTCTTTATTGCTTTCATTATTTGGTTCATATTATGCTTTGAGTCTTTATTTTCTGAATCTATACATGTTTTGTCAAGTCATGTTCATCCATATTGTCAACAATTCATAGTAGTCCTTTTATTTGGCTTAATTGTTCTTGATTTTGGGTCTCTTATTTGCTTGAATCTGCTGTTCTTTGCTCCTTTGTGCCTTTTTAATTCTTAGTTTGAGTTCATATGTGTTTAGATCCTACACAATCTATTCACAAATTTCCATTGTGTCTAAACTTTGGTATCTTGCTGTTTTTGTTTCCAGTTTTCAGATTCCCCTGTTTCACCTTCTCTGTTTTGGCTGTTTAACCCAGAAAAATATTTCCAACCCATAGGAAAATTTTGAATCTCTGGAAAATGCAAGTTTAAAGTGTTATAGAAAGGACAAAAAAAGAATTAGGTCAAAGAAGCAACAGAAAAAAAAATGAAAATCTTTTAAAATCAGAGTGCAAATCTGAAGCGCTCCAGCTGGCCTAACCGAACACCAAATTTGCAAAATTTATTAAAACAAAATGGTGCATTCGTTTTGAGTGATCCAAGCCAGATTTTAGATAAGATCCTGAATATCTGCATAACAAATTTCAGAGCCAAATTAAAAATACAGCTCAGCATAAATCGGGGAACAAACACGTTTCTGGCCCACAACATTTTCCAGTGGTGCTGTTTTTTTTTATTGGTCACTAATCTAGTGCTTTCTTTAGGAATTCTTTTGTGTGCCAACCTTTAATTGAGTACCTTTATGTTTGCTTTAATACTTGACTCTCTTTCTATTGTCACAATCTAAATCCTTTTGGTGGTACTGTTTTATTCAATTAAATTTGTTTCTTGCTTTTGTCTTTGACCTCTAATTGGGTGCTGGAATTTAATTCTTCTTTGGTGCTTATGTGAATGGGAACTTGATTTGGTTAAGGTTTAGCCCTTTGCTAGGTGCTGGAAATTGGGAGAATTAAAGGGACCATCATTCTAAGGAGAAGACAAGGCCAAAGCCGAAACAAGCATTCTTGAAATAAACACTACAAACAGTTGGAAGATCAACAAGCAAAGACAACAAGAAAGTGCACTAACCAAAAGAGGATCAACAAAGGGAGTTCTCTTATTTCCTTTGCAACTTGGTTATTGTTAATTACCTTGTTAATTACGTTTAGACGGTGAGTGTGTCTTCAAGGGCTCAAAGTGTCCAAGAAGCCTCACCTAGGCCGAATAGTATAGCATTCTGATTAGTAATTGTTACTTGTTTGTAATTGCTTCTCTTTTGTTTTCATAGCTACGCTTGCATGGTTAGTTTTGTTAAATTTGTGTTAAACCGACTAGCTTTGTTGATTAGTAGCTTGCATTGTTTCTTTCATTGAAAATTTGATTTCTCAACTTAATTGTGTCTAAGTGGTTTACTAAGAAAAAGTTTGTGTGAAGACATTGAGGGATAGTTTTTGGCTAAGCAAAGGCTTGGTATTTAAGTAGTCCTTTGTGACTCACCTCCCTTACCTGAAAAACTACCTTCTTTGACTTTCCTAAGTTTCCAAGGTAAAATACTTGTATACACAAGCTTTAGCCATGTCTTCTTCTTCCTCATTCTACAAAGTCTATTGGAAGTGAATTAAAATCTTTAAAAACTCTTTTGAAAGAAGTTTCACAAACTGTGCAATCAATTGCATATAGACAATTGGAGAGTGAGAACTAAACTTAATGTTTGACTAAAGCAAAGGATAGAAGTCTCGCATTCTAAAAAAATTACCTTCTCATGCATATATCTCTAAAGATCATGATCCTTTTGGGGAGGGAAGCATTAGAGTAAATGATTATTATCAAGCACCCCCTAGAAGACATAGAGGAGATAGAAAAGAACAAGAAAAACCCAAGAGAGGTTAGGGTAGAACAACCCCATTTCCATGGAAAAGAAAATATAGAAGCTTGCCTAGATTGGGAAATGAGGGTAGAAAAAATGTTTGCTTCCCATAAAGAAAGAAAGGAAAGAAAATACAAAAGAAAGAGGGGAAGTCGAAAGGGAAGCTAAAGAAAAAGAAGAAAAGAAAAGCATGAGAAGACCCTTGAAGAACAAAAGGCGTGGGAGAAGAGTGTTCCTTCCCACAAGGTCATTCAACAAGACCAAAGATTTAAAAATACCTTTGAAAATATGTGTCTTGCTGAACAACCTCAAAGCCTTACCTTTTGTAAAGGAACACTTGCAAGCCTAAGTGAAAAAGAAGAGTCTTAAAAGAAGCTTGCATAGATAAAAATGAAATAGATTATTTCTCATATGTGCTAGGATATCACCAAGTGAATGTCAAGTTTTTATAAGCATCTACAAAAACAAATTTTTATGTGAAGTAGGGCCTAAAGAAACTTGTCATGTCTTATTGAGACAACCATTGCAAAGTGTACAAATCCTTATAAACAATGGTTGTCACAACGAGACTATCCTTACACATAAGAGAAAGAGTCTTCATGAAGGAGAACTCATGGGACAAATTAGAGTTGATAAAACTCTAGAGCTTTTAAAAGGAAAACTTTTGTCCCCCATGAGAAAAGAAGTTCAAAGACATTACCTTAGGTACAATTCTTGTTTTCAAACTACGCCCAAGGCAATGTCTCATAAACTCTATACTCCTTCACCTTTTGCAAATGATCCTTGGGAAGATATAAATTTCATATTAAAACTCCCTAGGACAACAAAAGGTTGTGATTCAATCTTCATGGTTATGGATAAACTCTTCTCTAGAGAAGTGATACATCTTCATGGTTTATCTTCAAGCATAGTGTTTAATAGAGTTCCAAATTTTGCAAACCATGATTTGAGGATTTCCTTGGAAAACTTGCAACTAAATTGCACACTTTAAATTCTTATCATCCTCAAACGCATGGTCAAAATATATTGAAAATCTAGCTCTTTCTACTATGCCTAGAATAATCATGAAGTGCACACACAACTCTAGAGGTGAGCAAACATACCATAAAGTAGTTCACAAAACTACTTATATTTCTACTTTTAAAGTTATGTGTGGGTTCAATCATCTTTCTCCTTTTAAGTTGTTACCATCATCTATAGGATTTATGCCTAAAGAGAAAGTAACCACAAATGAACATTTTAAAATACATAAGATGATTAGAGACCACACACAACCATTAAAAGTGAAACTTTGTCCAAGGTTGCCAAAACCAAAAGAAAAACAAAAATGGCAACCTAGTAAAATTAATTTGCAAACTAACACCTATGCCTTATTTGATTATTTCTATAGGTGGACGTTTGATCCAGAGGACAAGCTTTGGCGAAGCAAAAGGTTGCTATCCGAGATCAAGTCTGTAGATCTGAGGATAGATCTTCTCAAGAAGGAGGAGATGATGGACACCATCCAGCCACATCCATTCCCCTAGCCATGAAGAGAAGAAGCAATGGATTGAGGACAAATCCTTTTCAAGAGGGAGGGGATGATGGAAGAGGCCCAAGCACAAGCCCACATGCAAGCCCACCAAAGGGTAGATTGGGCCAACCATAGAGTTATGGCCAAGAGGATCCAAGAAGACGTTCTTTTACATGTTCAAATGCCATAAACTCTAGTGTAGAGTAGACTTAATTTCTTGTCAAAATTAGCATAGGAACTTTATTTGTAATTTCTTAGAATTAATTTTGGCACCTAAAACACCAACCTAGGTAAACTTAGAGTTTCTAAAAAACCTCTAAATTTACCAAGGTCGGTCTAGAAAGCCCATGGAGGGGGTGAGCATAAAAACTAGACACACCCCTCCCCATGTGCTCATTTGTGCACCCATGTGCCATGTGCACCCATGTGCTTCACATTTACATTTCATTTGGCTAGCATTAGGGTTGCATTATGGTCCTCCTTAGTCTATAAAAGGAGGAGCCTACACCTTGTATTTCAAGTTTATTGTGAGTAAAGTTATGCTGCCCATTTGTGCTCAACTTTGCTTCTCCCTAGAATCTAGGCTCTAAACTTCAATTCCTTCATCTTTTCCCTTGGGCTGGCCGAACCACCCAATACCCACACTTATCATGCACCTACAAGATCAACACCACTCTTAGGAGGATCTGCTCACTCTCATACATTGCTTCCGCCCCATACTCTACATTGATTCAAGAAGAACTTCATGAAAATGCCATCAGGTTCGGCCAACCCAAGGAGAGGTGAAGGAGATGAAGTTTAAAGTCTAGAATTCTAGGGAGAAGCAAAGCTTGGCACAAAATGGCAGCATAACTTTACTCACAATAAACTTGAAAATACAAGGTGTAGGCTCCTCCTTTTATAGGCTAAGGAGGACCATAATGCAACCCTAATGCTAGCCAATGAAATGTAAATGTGAAGCATATGGGTGCACATGGCACATGGTGCACAAATGAGCACATGGGGAGGGGTGTGTCTAGTTTTATGCTCACCCCCTCCATGGCTTTCTAGACCGGCCTTGGTAAATTTAGAGGTTTTTTAGAAACTCTAAGTTTACCTAGGTTGGTGTTTTAGGTGCCAAAATTAATTCTAAGAAATTACAAATAAAGTTCCTATGCTAATTTGACAAGAAATTAAAGTCTACTCTACACTAGAGTTTATGGCATTTGAACATGTAAAAGAACGTCTTCTTGGATCCTCTTGGCCATAACTCTATGGTTGGCCCAAATCTACCCTTTGGTGGGCTTGATGTGGGCTTGTGCTTGGGCCTCTTCCATCAACCTTCCTCTCATACCACGCACATGGTTCGCCCTTGAGCGTGGCCCTCTCATGTGTTGTATCTGTCCTAGGGGTCTCCTAGAGGTGGCGTGGGTACTTCACAAGTCAGGTTACTCCTCACTGGTACTGGGAATATGGCCTTGAAGCCACCTTTCTCTTCTCTTATTAGTGTTCTGAGGTATTGAGGCCTCTCGTGGTGTCGCCCCCTCCACGGTCTTTCCTACCCATGGGTA
Organism: Phaseolus vulgaris; assembly: GCF_000499845.2. Taxonomy (NCBI): domain Eukaryota; kingdom Viridiplantae; phylum Streptophyta; class Magnoliopsida; order Fabales; family Fabaceae; genus Phaseolus; species Phaseolus vulgaris. Next base: position 25,274,839 of record NC_023755.2, read on the forward strand.
TCGGGGGGTGACACCGTCGATGCCTTATCATGGCGACGCCTACATCTAGCGACGCCTACACCTAGCGACGCCCCATCTTGGCGACGCCTTAAGCGGTCAACCTATTGACTTTCTTCCCTGGGCTCCCTGGATGGGTCCCACCATATGTTTGACTTTGACTTTGACTTTGTCTTTGGTCAATGCCCGGGGACAGGACGGTACACAAGCCCCCAGTCTTGAGCTGACACTTGTTTCAGCAAAAAGACTAAGGCCTCGCCCTATCATCCACGTGGCATTCCTGCTGACGTGACCCTTGAGCAGTTGACGTGACATTCTCTGCGCTGCTGACGTGACATTCTCTGTGCTGAAGATGTGACGTTTTAAGTTGCTCGTTAATCTCTTGACACGTGGCATGATCCTACGGCTGGGATGAGTGCCGCTAGCGCTTCTTCAGGTTAACGTTATAACCTTTCAAAAACGCGCGCTCAAGGCACTGTTCATTCACCCTTTCACATTCTCTCTACTGTTCACCTTCTCTCCAAAACGTTCTCTGCAACCTTCATTCTCTCCTTCACATTCTCAATCTTCAACCACCCCGATACTCAAAAGGTATGGTTTTTCTCCTTCAGTGGCTCCTTCTCTTTACTGTATTGTTCTTATAACCGCCTGGGACTGTTTATATTTTCTGCATTTCTGTGTTCTACTCGCTTCTTCGTTCCCCCCGTTCTTCTTTTCTCGCGTGGGTAGGGTTTTTCTAGGGTTTCTTCCCATTTGCCTCTTCGAACTTTTCCTTGCTAAGCCTTTGCTTTTTCCTTCCTCTTCAGATTTTTCATCAATCCTATGGCGCGTACGAAAACAACCGCCAATCCACCACCCCCAAGAACCAACTATAAGGCCCTTTACACCTGGGCTCCCGATGAGCTGCTCGAAGAGAGCTCCACCCTAACCTCCATGAAAGATTGGAAAGATCACATCAAAGGGTCAGGAGTCTATCAACACCGTGCCTTCGCTAGGAGGCACGATGAAGATATTACCGTGCTCCCCTGCATCCCAGGCGAGCCTGTGTGTGGAGATGAGAGGGCCAACAATGGGGTCCCTTTCTTCTTTTTCTACCAGGTGGTCTTCAAACGCATTGGGATGCGCCTGCCCTTCTTGAGGTTCGAAAGGGAACTCCTCACGGAAATTAATGTTGCCCCAGCCCAGCTACATCCCAATAGCTGGGCTTTCGTCAAAGCGTTCGACATTCTATGCGGGTTCTTCGGACACGCCCCCTCCGTCGACATCTTCCTTCATTTCTTCGAAGTGAAGAAGCAAGGGAAAAGCCTCTGGGTGAGCTTTAGCAGCATATCTGGAAGGGTCCTCCTGAACTGTTTCAACAGTCCTTCAAGGGGTGGAAGGGCAAATTCTTCAGAGTATGCTGCTCTGACTACGACCACACCGCCCTCGACGGCTTCCCCTTGACCTGGGTGGAGAAAGTCAAGCTCACCAACCCTAAGTCCCTTGATGAGCTGCCCTTGACTGATCGAGAGGCTTGCCGAATTCTGGCCAGCGTGGGGGCCTTCAACACCTCTACCTTGATAAGCCTTGAGTACAATGCGAGGCCCTCGCGAAATACATAAGTATAAGAGCCACCTTTATAACCTCCTATTCACTGCTTTTGCATGTTCTTACTTAGTGTATGACTTATCTGCCCTTCTTTGTATAGTAACTTAACTTGTGCCTAACCCCTACTGCATTTATCTTCTTGGTGCAGGTTCAAAGATGGACAAACAACGAAGGTTGAGGCTCGCCCAAATCTTGAAGTCCAAAGGCGAGACTTCGGCGAAAGGGGTTGGGGATTCCCAACCTCCAACCTCCGAGACTGCCCCTACTCCCCTTAGCCTTCACCTTCAAAACCCACCTACAACATCGCCTCCTCCACCTATATCCTCTCCAAACCACCCCCCACACTCACCACCCTCTATAGCTGCCATGCCTCTTGCGCTGGCTGAAGCCGCTGCCGCGCCAACCCTCCTTGACAAGGGTAAAAGGGTGGTAGTTGTACCTTCTGATGACGAGGAAGACTTTGCTGGAGGGCAGGTCTTCAAAAGAAGAAGGACCACCCAAGCTGCTTCTCAGGCTGCAACCTCCGCCATTTCTTCTTCCTCCGGAGCTGAATCTCTTAGGGAACACCCTCCGAGGGCCAACTCACCCCTCAACCTTCGGCCTTGGAGGGTGGGATTGAGATTGAGCCTACCTCTACCCCACCACCTGTTCCAGAACTCCCTCCTCCAATGCAAGACTCGCTGGGGGGTTACCTGGATAGGATGTCTCCGCGCGGCCAAGCTGAAGGGCCCAAAAACGAGGGCGTGTTCTATTACATTGGCGCCTTCATGGCTTGTGCCAGTACCTGGCGCGAACAAGCGAAGGCCAAAGCCATCGAAGCCTCCAACCTCCAAGCGCTAGAGAAAGAGGTCGCCTCCCTGAAAGGGGAGAAGGAGAGGTTGGCACGCCACTGGGAAGGTCAAGAGGAGGCCTACAAAGTCTCCTTGAAGGGTGGCCCAAAAGTCCAAGGAGAAGGCTAACAAGCGACTACACGAGGTGGGGCAGACGCATGCTGAACTCCTTAACCAAGTCGTGCCCCCCGAGTGAAGGTTGCGGATCTTGAAGATGCGGCAAAGGCTTCTGAGGCACAACAGAAAAACTTGAAGCCCACTGTGTTGACCGGGAGAAAAGCTTGGGAAGACTGAAGGGAGCTAGCTGCGAGGATCGAAGCTTTCAACCTTCTCCAAGCTGAGAATGGCAAGCTCCAAGCTGATGTAAGCAAGCTTCAGGTGGAGAAGGAGTTTCTGGACAAGCAGTTGGCCGCCAAGGACTCCAAGATTGAAGAGTTGGAGAAATCCAAACAAAGAACTGCTCGATGGCATGACTGGCACTTCGAGGAGGGATTTAAAGAAGCTCTGGCCCAAGCCACGTGCGAAAACTAGAGATCAATACCTCCAACTGCGACCCCGACAACTAGATCGTCGATGGGAGGGTGGTGGCCCTCGACCTTGGAGATTGAACTGCTTTTATTGATCTTCATTTTCCTTGTAAATTTGTGTTTTCCAACATTTGAACCACTTGTAATTCTGACTCTTGACCCTGTTTAAATGTTATTCGAGCCTTTATTTTACACGTCTTTGAATATGCTTTTAGCTTCTCTTGCACTTCATCTGCCTCTGCTTTCTTTACTATATCGAGTGTGTTACCTTCGATACATCTCTTCACCGCGTTTGATTTTAACTCTTTAGGTAGCACGTGACCTTCTCTCTTACTCTTCCTTTATGAGTCGCGATGCATACCCTTCTCCTGATCTTTTCACTTAGAACTTCATTTGGCCTTCGTATCTGCGAGGAATCTTCCTCATGAAGGCGTCGCCTGCCTCGTCATTGCCCAGGGGCAAAAGAGGATTTAACTTCGCGTATTTTTCTTGTCTCTGATGACTCGTGTTTTTATGCTTCTTCCTCTTCTTGCTCTTCGACTTTCTCTTGCCTTATGGACCTATAAACGTTTTCAACTTGCTCTTTACTTACTTGTCTTGATTCCCCAGGCACTTACTGCCAAAGGCATTGTTGGCTTTATCATTGCTTAAGATGAAAAGGGGTCTCATCTCTTTTCTGGCCTCGACATCGCTCAGGGCGAGGGAGAACTTGATCTCTTCTATGGCCTCAACTTCGCTCGAAGACGAGGAGGACTTATCTGTTCTTCTGGGGCCTCGACGTCGCTCGAGGGCGAGGGAGGATTTATCTAAACTGTACCGTGTGTCCACGCTCGAGGAGAGACCTGCTGAACGCGAGGTCGTATCGTCCTCAGCGTGTCTAACACTTGGGACAAAGTCACGCTTCTGGTGCCCACGCCCGTGGAGAGGCTTCTTATAGCAGCGCCGTATCGTCCATGGGGTGTCTAAACACCTAAGCAACTTTGCCGTTATCTCTGCGCGCTGGGTGCCCACACCTGAGGAGAGGCCCACCGGGGGTAATGTCGTTTCGTCCCCAGGGTGTCTGAAAACACCGAGGCGATCAGTGTTCTGGGGTGCCACGCCCAGGGAGAGGCGTGTGGAAACATCGCTGTATCGTCCCTGGATGCCTCAGCTGCCTCTTCCAACTCAATGACCCGGATTCGCAGGGGCAGAATTTTGGCCTCCAACTCGACAGCTCTTGGCACTTGTCATGAAGTTGTTTTGAGAGATCCTTTTCAGATTGGCGGAGGCTAGCCAACTCCTGCTTTAGTACGGTTCGCGGGTAGCAAACGAACGAGCAACATGGTCGTTTCTTCCTTAGCCTTTGCCTCTACCAGCGCCACCTCGCCTTAGGCCTAGTTATGAGGGCATTGGACTGAGCAAGAAGAGCCCCAAAGTTGAGGCCCAGCTTCCATCGTAGCGGTTTCATCCGAGTCCACCGTCATCTCTAGTTGGAAGCCTTTGAGGGGTGTTGCAGGACAACGGGCAGTTCGAGGGAGTTGGAGCTGTAGTAGCACTCGTCCCACCGTCTTCAGCGTGAAGAGGTCAGGGGATGAGGGAGGTCTTGTCATTCGGTCTCGGGGGCAATGCCGGGGTGACCGGCAATGGAGGAATTGGAGGTCGTCGCCGTCGTAGACCTGAGCCTTTTAAAGACTGGCCCTTCAGCGGAGTCCTATTAGATTCGATCTCCACTACCTTTCTCTCGTAAGGGAATGGGCGGGAGATGCTTGGGCGGCGGCAAGAGGAACCGCGACCTCAAGAGTGGAGGGAGTAGGCGAGGGCGTAGTAGTGGCAGAGGCAGGGCGTAAGGGTAGAGGTGCTCGTGCCCCAGACATCCCTTGACGGTGAGTAAGGATACCAGCCAACTTGGCCGTTTTTCCTCATTTAGCACATTCCTGCGTACAATTTCAAAATACAAGAGGTTAGGAATCCAGAACGCACGGGTAACAGTACGATAACGGGAATCGTTCTCGAGGGTCCTGGGTTTCTTAAACCCTAACTCATGGAACCCACCCTCGAAGGGATCCAGGAAAAAGGAACGGAGAGAAAATAGGGAAAGCTTAAAATGCAAGGGGTTTAAACGCCTTAGGCGATTATCAAGCATCAATCGATAGATAAGTGCGATCAGCAGTTAAAGTTCGTACCTTTGATCAGGTAGGATGAAGGTTCTAGAATTTGTAGGGAAATGCGAGACGCTCGGGAAGAGACGAAGCAATCAAGGATGTTTCACAAATGATGGAACAGTGATGGACGCGTGCGTTTTTCGAATATTTAACGTAAACAAGAGCGTAAGCGACGTTAAGCCCTGGCCGTTGATCAAAACAGTGTGCGCAGTTAAGACAGGCTCAGGAGACGTCACTTTGCTGCACTATTCACGTCCTGTCACATAGGGCCACATAGGTCGTCAGGGCAAGAACTTAGTCTCTTCACTGACAGTTACAGCTCGAGACTGGGGGCTTGTGTACCGACCAGTCCTCGGGCGTCGTTGACCAATAGTAATGTTGGGCCACGTAAACAGGTCCCACGAGCGCATGGGTCGTGTCGCGAGGCACGTGCGCCAGGAACCAAAGAGTGGTCAGCATCGGTCACCAAGATGTACCGACGTGCCACTAGCAGTTCGGAGAGGTCGGTCTCGGGGATCGACAACAATCTGGGCCACGAGAGGTGGATCCCAGACCACACACAGTTATCAGTAAGGGAAGAGCCTAGGTCAGAGAGTCCATGCGTGTGGAGTGGATGACACGTTCAGGCGTAACAGAGTATAGAGCCACTAGAAAGATACGACCTTCGAGGTCCATGTTCCAGGGGTGGCTGCATGCATGAACATGACAGCAAGGGCGCTCCCAAGGCGGGTGACCCAAGAGATCAGGTGCACGAGGAGGCATCCAGGTGGTCACCCGTCAGAAGTTGCACTCTAGTTAGGGAACCCCATGCGCTAGGTTATATAGGAGTAACAACTTAGTAAGGTACGCTATTCATTTGCGCCGCTTATACACCAGTTACAATTTCATGTAAAGAGTTGTGGTATTTCCTAACCCTAAGATTGACTTGAGCATCGTAGTGCAAACGACCTCTAGGGCGTCATTTGTCTTTGTGTTTTCATGCATTCAATCAAAGGGAAAGCACGTGCGAGCGAAGGGATTCTGGCGTGAGAGTGACGTAGACGCACGTAGACGTATTTGGTCAACCGACAGGAACAAAACTTATGGCTGAAAATACGGACAACAACAACAACGCTGCTCCAAAACCTCAATGTTATTTCTGCACACAAACTATTTTTGCAAAACCATTTCTGGATGTCTCGAAATTGAAATCCGCACCGGTCAAAATTTCCAACATTGGCAAGAACGTGTGTCCACCCTATTGGACATGTACGAAGTTGCTTTTGCACTTACAACTCCCCACGGCTGCAAACAAGTTGATGATTGGATCCATGCAAATAAGGTATGTCGTCACACCTTACTTAGTTTGTTATCTAACGATCTGTTCGATGTGTATGCTTCGTATAAGGAAGCAAAAGATATTTGGGATTCTCTTATCCTCAAATACACTGCCGAAGACATCGTCAGACAAAGGTTCGTGATCAGAAACTACTACCCGCTAGGAGATGATCAAAGGCAAAGACATCAAAATCCAAATAACGAATATCACAAGTTTCTTGAAGATATCAAAGATGAAAGCATAGCCTTGTCGGATGAATTCGTGTCCGAACTGTTAGAATTAGAGGGCTAAAACAAGAGGGGGTGAATTGTTTTTAAAATATTTTTGCAAGTATTTAAGGTAGAGTGAAAGGCTATGAAGAATTAATCAATGGAAAAACTCTCCAGCCAAATATAAAATTGTTTTAAGCTTGATGCAGAAAATCAACCTGTTGTTTTTACGAAATAACTGGTTGTTTTATCAGCAGTTTTATCAAAACAGATTTAAAGCAATTTAAATAGTGTAAGGATAGAGAGATTCCCACAGAATGCATATACTGGTTCACTCAACACTTGAACTAGATCCAGTCCTCAGACACCACTGAGAATTCACTATGTAATCAATCACAGATTACAAACTACACGATCTTGAACCCCTCATGAACACACACCACTCCTTGGAAAACACCACACCACTCCAAGAATGTTGATCTTGATCCCCTCAAGAACATACAACACTTCTTGGCAATGACTCTAATGACTCTATTATATTTCAGTTTGTGTAATCCAATGACTCTAAATTACACCATTCGAAATTAATTAAAATGTTTGTGTTCTGAATCCAGAACTTGTTCCCGAATATAATAAAATATTTAGATTAATGCAAAAGAAATATATTTTAGATTATATAACTCAAAACGTGTTTTTTTTTAAAAAAAAATTATTCCAGATAGATATGTAATTTGTAAATCAATTTATGATCTAGGAAATTTTTTAGATTGATAGAATCCAAAAGTATTTTTTGAAAAAATGTATTTTTTGAAAAAAATGTATTTTTTTAAAAATGTGTTCCGAATTTCATGATCTAGAATTATTTCTTAATAAAAAAAACTTTTGCATTATGTATCCCAAATGAATTTTTTTAGTATTTTTTTTACTAAAAGACATATTTTGACAAAGTATGGCGGTGACAAACACATGAAAGTGCAGGAAGAAACAATTACTTAAATATATGTACTATACCCTATCAATAAACAAATAGAATTTTAAAAATGATTATTATAAAAGTCAGTGAGCCTTCCATGACTCATCATAGTTTGCAATGGAATGTTCTCTTGAAGAATGAAATTACACTACATGGTATGAAAGATAGAAGCAGCATCAAAACAACGTTTAGCATTGATTGGCGTAACAAACGACATAGAAGCAGAGGAGTGAATATATAATTAATATCACTAACTTTTTTTTATTGTGAATAAATACTGAATACAAGTAGGGATACAATGAAGCAATCACCTGAAATAAACAAACGGGAAAAACCTGAACTAGCTCTACAAATGGATTACAACCCACGGACAGGTCAAGGGAAAAATTAGAAAAGAAAGCGCACTTCCTGTAAATTTACTAATCTTCTTCTATGGTATATGACATAGCCGGAATTGCCCAATAAAATACCAATCACTGCTTCGCAACATCCCGTGTGTTAAGGAGGAAAATCATATCCTTCGCTGACTGTGTACTGCTAGATGACACTGGAGCTCCTGACTGAGGTTTATTCGCTCCCATTGTCGTCATCATACCGTTAACTGGCGGTGGAACTTGCCCCATACCATATAACTGCATAAAAATGCATTATAACTTTATATAAGTTGGGGAAGTAATACGATGCAAGACATATAAACAAAAGAGTAGTAGGAACCAACAGTGAAAAACAGTTTGTAGGTTTCCTTTGATGACAAGGCACTGTGGATAATATAAAATCAATAGATTGGTGCGCGGTTTGACACGAGATGTTCAGTAAAGATGACATAGTCCAGGTAAATTCCATGTTCTGTTGATCTAGTTCATCTAGAATTTTTATTCCGTGAATGAGGAGGGCAGAACCATTAGCTTGAAAAATTAGAGTGGTTGGAAGGAACAGAACCCCCTAAAATAGCCTTTTTGGTACAACAGTCTACACTCTAATTCGTTTTGGCTTATGGGACTAAAGTTGATTGGAACCATTATCCACCGAGGTTAACCAGAATTCTATGGACCAACAGAAGGTAATAATCAAATAAATATTCCTACAAAGTAATCCAAAGAGAGATTAATTTGGTGTTGAGCACACACAAACTAATGACATACCTGGATGGTTGATATTGTACAGAGCTCCCAGCAAATGTGTTGGGGTCATATTCCTTATCTGACCCTGATAGAAAAAAAAACAAGTTAGTTGCTGGGCAAAACGAATAATTCATAATTTACATTTGGCTTACTTCAGTCATTACCTGCATGGGCAGTACTCCAGAAATCAGTAGCCAGTAGCTGGCCAACTTTGCATAGGAACATTTGGTCTAGGTTCTTGCATGCCAGCGGGAGGATACCTGGGATCCCCACCTGATTTACCTGCAGCAGCCATTAGAAGAGACTGTTGCTGTGCAAGCATGGCAAGCTGCTGCTGATGCATAGAAAATGGAGACACCATATTGCCCTGCAATATCAAAATGACTGGTCAAGTAAAAGTATTTCAAATACCAACAAAAAAAGCATCTAATGATAGAGTGCAACTAAAACAATATTGTTTTAATATTGTTTGTGGATATATCTTGCACATAGAGCACGAAGAGAACAAATCAAATAAGGGTAGAAGAACTTAATATTCAATAAATAAGACTAAGCAAATCAAGTCAAAGAAGTAACTCTACAATCTTACACAAACCTACATAAGAATTGGCAAGTACCTTCTCAAAGAGGCTCATTATATCATTTTTAACATCTTTCTGTGGCTTTCCTGGAGTTAAGCTTGGCATCATAGAAAGGTGAATCTTTGAAAAGATCCTCAATACCACTTGCAGATGGCGGAGTACTATTATCAGCTGCTTTCAGCGGACTAGTCTTCTCAGCTGTTGACACCTCGGCAGCAGCTGAACAGTTATATCAAAAAAATTACAACCTAAGTTCTACCCAAAATAATTGATGCAATTTAACATCTTCAAAAACTACCTATCAACAATTCCTATTGAAATTTCTGTGTCATTTTTTAACAAGGACACAAACATACACTGAAAACCTGCCCAGAGATTATCATCAGTAGTTCTACTGGGTGACTCAGAGCCATTTTCGTTGGGGACATCCATAGACAACATGTTGAAAAGGTCTGTAGCATAGTCAACTTTAGGAGGGGTATTTTGAGCTGCGTCCATAGCCAGCTTTGCAGATTCAGCTCGTGGCTGTGGTGCTAATGGTTCCACTTTCTCAACAGGCCGAGGTTTGGTAATATGAGTTACCTGTTCACAAATAGATTATTTTATACCAGTATAAACAATAATAGTTTTGTTTCAATAAGGATAAGAAAGTAATTATCGCTCAAACAGCATAATTAATCATATTATTGCAAATTTACATCTGAAGTGAAACTAATTACAGAAGTAATAACACATGAAACTAATGACAGAAGAACACACATTATGAACTGCAAATGTTAAACAGGCAGGGATGGGGAAGGTAGGGGACGGGGAAACAGAATAACAAAAAAAAATAGGGGCAAAAGGGATTACTTGCTCCGGTGCTTTGGGTGGAGCAGGAGCAGGAACAGGAACACTATTTCTTGTAGCAGGAATTGCTTTTGACGGTGGGAATTTCTTCCTTTCCTGAAAAGTAGTTTCAGAAACAGCGGCATGACCACTTCTCTCTACAGGCCTCTGCCAATGTGAAGGACTTCTTTTTCCCGCAATCCAG
>NC_023755.2:25295155-25328299 GCF_000499845.2 Phaseolus vulgaris
CTCTGGCCGCGAGGACTCTCCGTGCAGGCTACTATGGCCATCCATGAGAGAAGATTGCAAGAAGTATGCCCAATGCTGTAAACAATGCCAGCAGCACGCCGATTGGCATAAGGCACCTCCCGAGGAGTTGAAGTCGATCTATAGCCCTTGGCCGTTTCATACTTGGGGAATCGACATCCTGGGACCTTTCCCGCTGGCGATCAGGCAATGAAGTACTTGGTGGTGGCGATTGAGTATTTCACCAAGTGGATTGAAGCAGAACCAGTGGCCCAGATCACCGCACACAAGATCGAAGGTTTTGTATGGAAGAACATCGTGTGCCGGTTTGGAGTGCCTAAGCGCCTGGTGTCAGATAATGGGACGCAGTTTGCAAGCCACCTGTTGAAGAAGCTTTGCGAAGGGGTGGAATTCAACAAGTGTTTGCATCCGTCGAGCACCCTCAAACAAATGGCCAGGTGGAATCAGCTAATCGGGTGTTGTTGAGAGGTTTGAAGAGAAGGCTTGAGAAAGCCAAGGGAAGTTGGGCTGAGGAGGTGCCCCGTATAGTCTGGGCGTACCACACCACCGAGCAGTCAGGAACCCATGAGACCCCGTTTAGCTTGGTCTATGGGTGTGACGCCATGATTCCGTGGAGATCCAGGAGAGCTCGCCGAGATTCCAGAACTTTGTAGAGGAAGACTCGAATGAAGAGAGAAGGCTGAACCTGGATCTGCTGGATGAGTCAGGGAAGAGGCGAGGCTGAAGGCTGAGGCGGTGAAGAGGAGGATCGAGCGAAGATACAACTCAAAGGTGATGCCAAGGCAGTTTAGAGAAGGCGATCTGGTGATGAGGAAGGCCCACCAGTACGAGATGGAGAATAAACTATCACCCAAGTGGACTGGACCGTTCAGAATAACCGAGGCGCTCGGGAACGGAGCCTACCGCTTAGAGACGCTGGAAGGAGGGGCGATCCTCGCACCTGGAACGCCACACACCTGAAGTTGTACTATAGTTAAGAGCTTTGTAAGTAAAGACAAACACAAATGTTATATTACAATGTCTCTGTTAAAACAGTTTGAAGGGGGCACTCTTTTTTCCCTAAGGAGGGTTTTTAATGAGGCCACCCAATAAAAGAAGAGTTTTCGAAGTATAAGGTGTTTTCAGATTGCATGTGTGCTATTTTCAAAAGTTTTGAAGAAAGACCTTGTCATTTGTACATGATTTAAGGCAAGAAAAGATATATCGCGTGCTTTCTAAAAAGTTTTAAGTCCTCATCGTTTTTCGGCGATTGGAGGCACCAGTTAAGTTTTAAAGTCCTCATCGTCTTTCGGCGATCGGAGGCACCAGATGAAAGACCTCAACGTCGCGCGTTTGAGGCAAGTTAAAGACCTCCTCGCCGTTGAGCGAGTGCAGGCGAGAAAGAGAAAGGTCCTCAGTGCATCCAGGGGGAGGAGATGTACACCCTGGGCAAGTTGAGGCACCATAAAAGTCCTTATCGCCGTTGTGCGAACTAAGGCCCATTAAAGACCTCCTCGCCGTCGAGCGAGTGCAGGCGTGAGAAAGAAAAGGTCCTCAGTGCATCCAGGGGGGAGGAGATGTACACCCTGGGCAAGTTGAGGCACCAGACAAAGTCCTTCTCGCCGTCGAGCGAGTTAAGGCCATTTAAAGTCCTTCTCGCCGATGAGCGAGTTCAGGCGAGTAAAAGTCCTTCTCGCCGATGAGCGAGTTCAGGCGAGTTAAAAGACCTTCTCGCTTATGTGCGAGCATAGGCAAGATAAATCCTTCTCGTCTCGAACGAGTTCAGGTATGGCGAGAGGGTGGAAGAAGTATGAAAGGTGGCTAAGGTAGGTTCGAAGAGAACGCCTAGCCAGCCGGTCTTTTGCTCTGAAGTTCAGGGGGCAAAGGAAGATTCCAAAGGGCGTTTCTACCCCAGATAAAAGAACGATTGCCAAAGCATGAGGCTAGAAAAGCTGATGTTACCAAGGGGTCTCGGCAATCGGGAAAGGTTCAAACGACGGCGAGAAGGTTGAAAGACTTGTTTGATAAAGCAGGTCGAGTGGGATGTTGTTCGAGCCAACGATTAAGTTACAGTTCGTCGCTTGAAGGGAATTCTTGTAATGAGGTTAGTTGCCTTAAGAGTACAAGTTGTTTAAGGTGATTTTTGCTTAAGTTTGAGTTGGCTCGAGGCGGTTCCGTCAAAGGTCGCGTTTGCAAAATCGCTAAGATTAAATCCGACAAAGTTAAGCATACAAGGAAGGCTAAGCGCTTAAAGAAGTCAAGGGAGAGAATATCCAAGTTCAACAACTGAAATGAGTATCTGTTCAAACACATATGCAAAAGTTTTTACAAGGTAAATACAAGTGAATTATAAAGAAGCAGATGGGGTGGAGTTGGTTGAGTCTTCGGCGGGAATGACCTTTCCATCTACTACTTCGTTGTTTAACGACACCATGCTGAGGTCGAGATCAGGGAATAGGCATGCGAATTGCTCCCGAGCGGCTTCGAATCCAGCAGTCAAAATCTGGGCAGAATTTTGCTTAAGTTCTTCAAATTGTCCTTGAAGCTCTTCAACCTGTTTCTTGAGCTCCTTGTTCTGCTGCCCTGCTCTTCAACCTGTTTTTGGAGTTGTTTGTTGGTCTCTTGAGCATGGAGAAGGTCGTCAGTAACCTTCTTGGATTCTGTTTGAGCTTGGGCCAACTCGGCAGCCATCTTCCCTTTCTCCTTGTTTGCCTCGGCGAGATCAGCCATGGCGTCGTCTCTTGCTTTCTCTACTTGCCCAAGTAGCTTCTCGCGATCGGTTGACCTTTGCTCCAGTTTTTGTACCTTATCGGCATTAGCTTGAATATGAGCCTCCAGGTCGCTCGCCTTGGTGCGCAGAGGCACGATTTTGCTTTCTAGCTCGACTTTCTCTTGGGCAAGATCATGAATTTTGCGGCGAAGGTCAGTGGCCTCTTGATGCGCCAATCTGAGCTCGGTGCTCATCGCGTCTTCTACTCGGGAGTGTTCCATCTCCGCGAGCGTCAGATTGGCAGACAATTTCTCCACCTCGAGCCTCATGGTGCTGTTGTCAGTCCTGAGGTTGAAGAGATCATCTTGAAGCCTCCTGGTAGAGCTCTCCACAGCCCTCGTTATAATCGATGGGATATCCTCTGCGATGGTTTTCAGTTTAGCAGTCAGAGGTTCCCACATCCTTGTGACCTCGAGGGAAAGGTTTGCGGCTTGGAGAGGCGCCAGGGGGGCTTGTTGAGGGTTCTCGTCGCCACCTTCCTTAGCAATATTTTCAGTGGTTGCTTCCTGACGTGGCGACGCAATCGGAGATTCGGTGATTAGGATTGGAGAGGTGTGAGCGACCTCATCCCCGATTGGAACGATTCCTGCAGCTGAAGTGTTTGAAGGGGGCCCCCTCCTGCTGATATATGTGGTGTAGAGGCGCTCGGGGGGTCCTCCAAGAAATTTGGCTCTTGGGCCTCAGTTGCAGGTGGCGCAGTGGCCAATGGAACTGCTTGGACTGGTGGTGAAGGGGCTTGAGGTGTTGGCGATGAGGGAGGAGGAGCAGGCGTTGATGGGGGTGGTGAGGTTGGAAGAGGGGGTTGAGCAGGTGGAGAAGATGGTGCCACCCTCTTCCTTTTCGTGACAAGGCCATCCTCTGTGACCTCGTCGTCCTCTTCTTCCTCTTGGACGACTTGGGGGGCTTTCCGCTTAGGCCTCTTAAGGACCAGCTTCTTGCGTTGGGTGGGCTCCTTGGGCGGTGATCGCCCATGTATGATGGCCTTCTCGACCGCCGAGTTGGCACCGTCTGAGAACCGGTCGCCAACCCGTGGTTTCGGGCGAGCGCCTTCAAATCGGCGAGCATGTTTTTACCCAGCATATTATCTGCATGAAACAAAAATGCATGAGTTAGCTCAGGGAAGAAAGCGATAGGTGTATGAGGCAATGAAACAGCAAAACAGCAAAACAGGTATATGCAGAAAAGGTAAAACCAAAGTCTTGTGCGTATCGCACAAGACGCCCAGAAGCAGTATCAGAAGCAATATCATAACAAGGGTGTAGTGTCCTAACCTATTTGGAATTCCAACTGGTCCTCAAAGAACTCGAAGGAGATCAGGGTGGGGGTCAGGAATGTTATGTTGACATCTGCCACCTCTTCCAGAATAGGCAGAGGTCTCGGTCCAAAGCTCCCATGCTATCAGGACTTCTGGGCCTCCTGAAGCAGCTCTTGGACTCCTTTTTCCCCTTGTCCACCCAGTACAAGGGGAAGCCGTCGAGAAGGGAAGTGTCTTTATCGTTTGCGCGAACCTGGATGAACTTCCCCTTCCAATCTTTGTATGATTGCTGGAAGATGGTAAAAATGGATCTCCCAGCAATGGCATTCAGGCTGACCCACAGGCGGTCTCTTGGGTGCTTGGCCTCAAAAAGAAACAAAAACACGTCCACCGACGCAGGCAGCCCCAGGTGGTCGCACGTTATTTGGAAGCTCGAACAAACGCCCAGCTGTTGGGGTGAAGCTGGGCGGCGACAATGTTGAGCTCGGTCAAGAGTTCCCTCTCGAATCGGGTGAGGGGAAATCTGAGTTTGACTTTCTTGAAGAAAGTTGTATAAACAAAGCAAAAGGGGCCGTCGGCGCTCACTTTGTCATCAGCGCACACTGGCAGAGCGGCGGGGCAAGGCAGCACCATCATCCTCTCGTCGTGCTCCTTATGAAACGATTGATAGGCCTCGTCCCCCTTTGTCAACCGCAGAACTGCTCCCGCAGTGTTCACCGACGAGGTCTCCTTTAGAAGGGTTGGGGTGGCCCAAGGATATAGTGTTTTGAAGTCCGGCAGAGGCACGGGGGCTCCTCCAGCGTTTGGTGGATTCGCCTGGGCCAGAGCAGCTTGGGAAGATGCAGGCCTCTCAGCCTGCGAAGAGGAAGCGCCACGAACTTGGGGTGGGTCGTGCGCTTGTGAAGAAGGGTTTCGTGCTGATGGAGGGGGTTCGGGGTGATCTTTGTGCGAGTCATGATAGCAACTGCAAAGGAAGAAGAAAGGAAAAACAATCAGGGGGTTACAGAGGCTGACTCGGTCATGGAAGGAAGGTGAAACGACGAACGAATGTGAGTTCGTTGCGACGATCGACAAAGCCCTAAGTTACGCAGAAGAGAAATGGAGAAACGACCCACAGCGTATGCACCAGGCAGTTACAGGATGATGCAAATCGGTGAAAATGCAAGGAAACCCAGCAGATGAAGGAAAGTAATTACCTTTCAATGATCAGGAAGGCAAGGGAGGAAGGTGGAGATCTGGAACGATGAAGAGCGTCGAGAGTTTCACAGAGGGAAGTTAGAGCGTTTTGCAAGCACGAAGAAAGTGATGGAACAGTGGAACGTAATGGGTTTAAGGGTTTTCGAAATGGTTTTGGGAAGCGCTAACGGCAGATGAAGATAGCCGTTGATGAGAGCCACGCGTCGAACGATGCGCGAAGGGTTTGGTGGAACGTCAGAGCAGCAGAAAGTACTATCGCTTGGAATTCTGCGTCAGTGCCACGTAGACCGGTGCTAGCGAAGGCTCTTTCAGTCTTTTCGCTAGACAAGTCTTCGCTTAAGACTGGGGGGCTTGTGTACCGCCCTGGTGGTCGGGTATGATGACGTGGCACCCTGCTACGGTATAGGCGTGTTGACAAGGCGCCAGGTTGGCAGTTAGGAAGGAAGTCGGGAGGCACGTGTAGTCGCCGATTGTTCAGTTGGCGTGTTCCGATCTCCAGCTTACCAGAATAGGCGATCGCCAGGCTGAGGATGAAGTCGCCAGATGCAGACTCAGGCGACCAAGCAGTCGGAGATCGCCAGAACCAGCACATCGCCGAAGATGAAGGAGAAGCAGATTATGAAGGCGGCCGGCGAGACCACAGGGAAGGTGTATGAAGGCCCTAACTCGCCAGTTCCAGTAGAGATCGCACTCCTGAGTTAGCTATGCACTGGGCAGTACCATGCATAGGTAACTTAGCCAAAATGAGAGTAGAAGCAGCGCCAAGTCAGGGAGCCTCCAGATGATGGCACGTGTACAGTTGGATACGAGCCACGTGTCCAAGTCTGTAACTGCCAGGAGAGAGAAAATCACCAGGTATATAAGAGCTCTTAACGAACTTTCTGAGGTACGCACGTTCAGTTCATACACTTTACGCTTGCGAGAGACAGGGCTGTTGTGAGAGAGAGTTTTTGCACGGTTCTAGTTCTTAGTATTTGGTGATACCGTCACTGACTTGAGCGTCGGAGTGCGATCGGCCGCAGCGGCGCCGTGTCGTTTCTTTGCAGGTTCTTGAAGTAGATCCAGAGGAGGAACGAAGGTGATAAGCGGTGCGCACGTCGATCCTTTGACGAGGCATTCTCCAGTGCTCCGGTCAACAGGCAGGATCAGGCCGCTAGAGCGCCCTTTTGTCCTTCTTTGTAGGATTTCACAGGTAACCAGTGGGAAGGAGTCCCTAGCTGACGGTTGAGGCCGCGCACGAAGACATCCCAGGTCAACCGGACGGAACATGAACTCAAACTAAAATTAAAAAGGCACCAAAAGATCAAAGAACAGCAGATTCAAAGCAATTAAAGATACCGAAAATCAAGAAACAATCAAGCCAAATAAAGGACTACTAAGAATTGTTGACATTGTGGATGAACATGACTTGACAAAACATATAAGATTCAGAAATTAAAGACTCAAAAGCATAATATGAACCAAATAAGAAAGCAATAAAGACTCAAAAGCCTAAAAGAAAATAGCAACTCAAAGGTGTATGGAATCCTATCACAATTTGCACAAGAACTTGTTCAAGATCAATTGAACAAAAGTGCTTCGGTTGGATCTTCCACAAAGCACACCAAAACAAATTAAAATGCAAAAAACAGCAAGACAATTATGGAAAAGATAAACAACATGAAATAAAAGAAGAACTAGAAATGAAAAAACCAAAAGCAACTCATCTTGAAGAACCCAAGCTCATGATACCAAATGATGGCATTTCATGAAGGTCTTCTTGAATCATGTAACAAAAGTGGTGCGGAAGCTATGAAGGGTTGTGAGCAAGATCCTCCTCAGAGTGGTGTTGATCTTGAAGGTGCATGAAAGGTATGATTATATGGTGAAGGATGTGAAGTTTAGAGCCTAGAATTCTAGGAGAAGCAAAGCTTGGCACAAAATGGCAGCATAACTTTACTCACAATAAACTTACAAATACAAGGTGTAGGCCTTCCTATTTATAAGCTAAATGGCCGTAAGTTTTAAGCTAATATCTAATGAAATGAAAGCCAAATTAAATGCAATTCACAAAGCACATGTGCCATGTGCTCATGACCGGCCAAACCTAGAGAGTTTCTAGAATGTTTCACTCAAATATGCTTTCTACACTACTCTAATTACTAAGCACCCCTAATGGGCCTTTATGCAACATGTACAAAGCTTTCTCTCTTCCATCCGTGGCTTCATTCAATTGGGCTTGAATATGATGGAGATCAAGCTCAAGAGGACATGGAGGCCAATCAACAAGATCAAGAGGAGGTGGAGGCACAAATAGAAGACGCCCATGAAGGTCAAAGTCCACCTCAAAGGCTTACAAGAAGCATGTTTAAAGCTTTAGGAACTAGAGGACATTTATTTTCTCTTTTTGTAATTTCTTTAGTTGAAGGTGCTTAGAGGGAAACTTTAGAAACCTCTATTGTTATAGCATCTTTTAGGCTTTAGTTAGGAGCTTTAGGGGGGGGGGGGTGTTAGTAGATAGGTGTAGAAGTAGAATAGGAGGTGCCAAAGTGAAGGAAGGAGTCACACCTTCCTCATGGCTTGAAATAGGCGCCGGTTTTAGCTAGCTTTAGGAGGGAAATTTGAATTGTTTTAGCTTGCATTTTCAGCACCTTAGGCTATAAATAGAGGTGCTCTCTTTGTAAAATTCAGATTGGAATTAATCTAAGAAAACTCTACTCAAATTTTGAGTGATCATTGGAGAGCTTTTGAGCCTTCTTCTCTAGTCTTATCTTGATGGATCCATGGAGTCCTCAAGTGGCAGCAGCACTCTCATCTAGGAGCATTCCACACTTCTAGTGGCGAGATCATCCATCATCCTTCCATCTTCATGAGCATTTCTTCTCTCCTTCCTTTCTTCTTTGTTAATTCTTTGTTCTAGCTTGATGTCTTATTGTTTGGTTCGGCTATTCTAGTTTTCCAGCACCTATGTTCTGTTCTTTGCCTTTTAATTTCACTTTGTTCGGTTCAAATGTGTTCTTATACAATTCTGTTCGATACTTCTTAGTTTTACCTCTTTTTGTTGGTTCAATTTGACAATATGTGGAACATCCAAATGAGTTTGGGATTTGGTACTAGTTTTTGGTGAGTTCTTGTCTTAGAACAATGATCCAACTCTAAGAAAAGTGCCTCTATAATGTCCAACTGAAGGTGATTCCTAAGAATGTCAAGAATCATTCTCTATATGGCTAGTGGAATCACATAATGTGGTATCATGTGTCTTAGGTTCATTCTTGTTTAATTGCTGAGTTGTGTGCACTTTATTTCAAGAGCTCTTTTAATTTCTTGCAATTTAAGTTTCTGTTTTAGATTTTTATTTGAGTATTCTTGCTTTTTTTTTTCTTTTACACCAAGTGCTTGTGAAAAGGTTTATGGCACTCATTTTTCTTATGAGTATGGTTGCTCTTTTGGAATGGCATTATCCTTCCTAGAGTTTACCTTAAGCTTCCTTTCACTTGTTGTTAAAATTTGTGATGTGTCTTTTAATTTTGTAATCATGTCAAGTTTTGTCTTAGTCATGTTATTCCATAATTGTCATTACTTCTAGTAGTACTTTTATTGCTTTGATTGTTTCTTGCTTTGGTGTCATATAATTTTTTCTGAATTGATATTGATCCTTTGTGCATTTTCTTTTTAGAATTGAGTTCATACTTGTATTCTAGACCTATACAAGTTCCAATACATCATTTTCCATTATGTCTTTGCTAGTTCATAATTCTGTTTTTTATTCCTATTAGGATTTCTCTGTTTCTGAAAAAGAGTGATTACTGTTTTCCTTATTTCAATTGATTTACTTACTGGAAAATTCTGAAATTCGGGATTTGTGATATTCAAAGTGTTAGAAAAGAATAGAAAAAAGAATCATTCAAAAATTCAAAGTACACAAAAAATAATAAATAAAATAAAAAATTGTACAATTCTGCCGAAAAGAATACGGTAATCTGGCAGCGATTTTAAAAAATTTATCTCAATTAATTGGTTTACTGTTTTTAATTGATTCCAGTGCCATTATTGAGTTAACATCTTGAAGTTTCTATTGTTTAAATTTCATAATCCAGTTCGCTCTACATCATTCCAGTTAAATCAGTGAATATCAAGCACAGTTTTCATTTTTAAAAAAAATTCCAGTACCTAATTTTTTGTTTTCTTCAATGGTTTTGTGGTGGTTGCTTTTGAGATTGGTGTGCTTGCTTTGACATCTTTCATTTGAGGATTCCAAGGCCTCAAGATCAGATTGGTGCAAGTACATTATTTCTTTGAGAGTGACCTCTTTTTCTACCTCATTTCACTTCGGCAGTTTCATTGCCAAGCTCACTGTTTTTGCTAATTTTTAACTTGTTTGTTGTTTCTGTGTGTTTGCTATTTTTAATTACAAATGGCTGGATTTTCAAGTGATGCATCCTACAAGCAGCATTCTCCTTCCAAAGCTTCAATCCTTGGTGAATTACATGAAGCTCAAAGAACAATTAGACGGTTGGAGGAGCAAATGCAAAAGTTGGAGGTCCAACAAGCTAGACCATCTCCTTCTATCCATGATGGACATCATTCTCATATACCATCTTCAAGAGCCTCTTCAAATGATTTTGGCCGTGAAGATGAGCATAGGAGAAGGAGACCTCCACCCCAAGTCCATGGACAAAGACATCATCCTCAATGGGAAAGAATTCACTACGGCAATGGCTTCTATCATGATGCAAAGTCCAAGCTTCCTTCGGTCAAGCTACCTTGTTTTAATGGTTCTAGTGATCCAAATGTATACTTAGATTGGGAGGCTAAGTGTGAACAAATTTTTGAGATCCATGAGATCCAAGATGAGCATAAGCTCAAGCTAGCCACCCTAGAGTTTAGTGATTATGCCATGAAATGGTGGCATGGAATTGTAAAGGACATTATCTATCACAAGGGTCCTCCCGTGGACTCTTGGAACTCTTTGAAGGATCATATGCGCGCTAGGTTTGTGCCCCACATTTTAGGAAAGACCTCATGTTGAGACTCCAACGGTTTCAACAGGGCACGTTAAATGTGGATGAATATTATAAGGAGCTTGAGACGCTTGTGCTTAAATATGAATTAGAAGAGAGTGAAGAAGCCATGGTTGCTAGGTTTGTGAGTGGTCTTAGGAAGGATATTCAAGACATTGTTGAGTTACAAGAGTATTCATCATTGGGCTCTTTAGTTCATCTTGCAATGAAGGTGGAAGCCCAACTTGCTAAGAAAAACTCTTTTAAAAATGCTTCCAATGATGGATACTACTCCAAGTCTTGGAGAAACAAAACTTCTTTTTCTAAACATCCTTCCAAAGATTCTTCTTTCAAACCCAAGGAATCTAAGCCATCTACTTCTAGGCCTAAATCTCCCACTAGAACGTCTAATACTAAATGCTTTAAATGTATGGGTTATGGTCATATTGCTGCAAATTGTCCTTCCAAACGAAGTATGTACATGCATGAGGGCATTGTAGTTAGTGAGCATGATTCGGATTCTCCTAAGCATTCATTGCATTCTCATGCATCTAGTGAGGAAGAGAGCGAATGTCCACTTGAAGGGGACTTGTTAGTTGTGAGAAGACTTCTTGGACAAGTTTCACAACCTTTTGATGAAAGTCAAAGGGAAAATATTTTCCATACAAGATGTCTTATTCAAAACAACATTTGTTCCTTGATAGTGGATGGGGGTAGTTGTGCAAATGTGGCTAGTACAAGAGTAGTAGATAAGCTTGGATTGCCTACTATCTCTCATACAAAGCCCTACAAATTACAATGACTTAGTGAAGTAGGAGAAATAATTGTTAATAAACAAGTCCTCATCCATTTCTCCATTGGAAAATAGAAAGATGAGGTATTATGTGATGTTGTGCCCATGGAAGCCACTCATGTTCTTTTGGGAAGGCCTTGGCAATTTGATAGAAAAGTTTTACATGATGGCTTTACCAATAAACTTTCTTTTGAATTCCATGGTCACAAGGTTACTTTAAAATCTCTCTCTCCAAGAGAAGTCCATGAGGACCAAGTTATCATGAAGAAAAAGAGGGAGAGTGAAAAAGATAAAAAAGATAAGAGTTCTAAGCCTACACTCCTTGTGTCTAGGCGTGACATTGAAAGGGAAATAGTGGCTCATCATCCTCTTTTTTTAGCCATCCCTAGAACTCTTAGAGTAGAATCACTCGTTGATAGTCCTCATTGCTTGGAAAATTTGGTAGAAGAGTTTCAAGATGTGTTTCAAGATCCTCCAAATGGACTTCCACCTTTGAGAGGGATTGAGCACCAAATTGATTTGATACCGGGCTCTTCTTTACCAAACCATCCAGCATATAGGACCAATCCAAGTGAAACCAAGGAAATTCGCCAACAAGTTGAGGCTTTGATTGAGAAAGGGTGGGTGCAAGATAGCATGAGTTCTTGTGCTATGCCTATCATCTTAGTGCCAAAAAAGGATGGCACATGGCGAATGTGTTCGGATTGTAGGGCCATAAATAACATAACCATTAAGTATAGGCATCCCATACCTAGACTAGATGATTTGTTGGATGAATTACATGGTTCTAAAATCTTTTCAAAGATTGATCTTAAAAGCGGCTACAATCAAATCCGTATCAAACTGGGTGATGAATGGAAAACGGCTTTTAAGGCCAACTTTGGTTTATATGAGTGGTTAGTTATGCCTTTTGGTTTAACTAATGCACCAAGTACCTTCATGCGCCTCATGCATCATGTTCTTAGACCTTTCATTGGTAAGTTTGTTGTCGTTTACTTTGATGACATTCTCATTTATAGCTTATCTTTGAATGACCATAGGTTGCATGTTAGGCAAGTTTTATAAACCCTTAGGAAGGAACATTTGTATGCTAACCTTGCTAAATGTATGTTTGCTCTTGATCATATAGAATTCCTAGGGTTTGTTGTGAGTTGTAAAGGGGTCCATGTGGACAAAACAAAGGTGGTGGCCATTCAAAATTGTCCTACACCGAAATCTTTGAATGAGGTCTGAAGTTGTCATGGACTTGCTTCTTTCTATAGAAGATTTGTCCCAAACTTTGGTACCATTGCCGCACCACTCAATGACATAGTGAAAAAGGATGTGGTCTTTCATTGGGGAGAAGCACAACAAAATGCTTTTGACACTTTGAAAGAAAAATTGACTAATGCTCCCATCTTGGCCCTTCCTAATTTCACTAAGACATTTGAGATTGAGTGTGATGCTTCAAGCATAGGTATTGGGGCTGTTCTCCTTCAAGAGGGCCACCCCATAGCCTATTTGAGTGAGAAATTGAAGGGAAGTCATCTCAATTATTCCACCTATGATAAGGAATTATATGCACTTGTTAGGGCTTTGTTTACTTGGCAACACTATCTTTTTCCCAAAGAGTTTATGATACATAGTGATCATGAATCTCTTAAATATTTGAAAAGCCAAAACAAACTTAACAAGAGGCATGCTAAGTGGGTGGAATTCATTGAGCAATTTCCTTATGTGATCAAACACAAGCAAGGTAAAATAAATATTGTGGCGGATGCTCTTTCTAGAAGATACACCTTGCTAAATCTTTTAACCTCTCAATATCTTGGTTTTGATCACATTAAGGAACTTTATCATGATGACCTTGATTTTTCTCCCATCTATCAAGAGTGTCTTAAGGGAGGACACAAAGATTTTTTTATACAAGATGGCTTTCTTTTTAAAGGAAAACGTCTTTGTGTTCCTCCATGCTCTATTAGATTATCTCTTGTTAGAGAAGCTCATGAGGGGGGTTTAATGGGACATTTTGGGGTTGCTAAAACTTTGGATGTGTTGCATGAACATTTCTTTTGGCCACATATGCATAAACATGTTCATAGTTCGTGTGATAAATGCATAGCTTGCCGCAAAGCTAAGTCTAAAATGCATCCCCATGGTCTTTATACTCCTCTTCCTATCCCTTCAATGCCTTGGGTAGATATATCTATGGATTTCATCTTAGGCTTACCCAAGACATCAAAGGGAAAGGACTCCATTTTTGTGGTGGTGGATCGTTTTTCAAAGATGGCTCCTTTTATTCCTTGCCACAAAGTGGATGATGCATGCCACATTGCAAACCTCTTCTTCCAAGAAGTGGTTCGCTTACATGGGATTCCTAGGTCTATAGTGTCCGATAGAGATCCTAAATTCTTGAGTCACTTTTGGAAGACCTTTTGGGGCAAGCTTGGGACTAAGCTTTTATTTTCTACCACTTGCCACCCACAAACTGATGGTCAAACCGAGGTGGTGAATAGAACTTTAGGACAACTATTGAGATGTTTTATTTCGGGGAATCCTAGAGTGTGGGAGAATTTACTACCCCATGTTGAGTTTGCATATAATCGTGTAGTAAATTCTACCACCTCCCATTCTCCTTTTGAGGTGGTCTATGGGTTTAATCCCCTAACACCTCTTGATCTTCTTCCTATTCCCCTTCTTGGAGATGTCTTGTGCAAAGATGGGGATGAAAAGGCTTCTTTTGTGAAAACTTTGCATAAAGACATCAAGAAGAGAATTGAGAAGAAGGTTGGCAAGTATGCTGAACTTGCCAATAAAAGGAGAAAAGCATTGTTGTTTGATGAAGGCGATTGGGTTTGGCTTCACTTGAGGAAGGATCGTTTTCCTACTCAAAGGAAGTCCAAACTAATGCCTCGAGGGGATGGACCTTTCCAAGTCCTCAAGAGGATTAATGACAATGCTTATGAGTTAGATATGCCTGATACATTCTTAGGTAGTCATACTTTTAATGTCAGCGATCTAACTCCTTTTTCTGTAGGTCTCCAGAATTCGTGGTCGAATTCTCTCCAACTCGGGGAGTATGATGGAGATCAAGCTCAAGAGGACATGGAGGCCAATCAACAAGATCAAGAGGAGGTGGAGGCACAAATAAAAGACGCCCATGAAGGTCAAAGTCCACCTCAAAGGCTTACAAGAAGCATGTTTAAAGCTTTAGGAACTAGAGGACATTTATTTTCTCTTTTTGTAATTTCTTTAGTTGAAGGTTCTTAGAGGGAAACTTTAGAAACCTCTATTGTTATAGCATCTTTTAGGCTTTAGTTAGGAGCTTTAG
This sequence comes from Phaseolus vulgaris, assembly GCF_000499845.2. Classification (NCBI taxonomy): domain Eukaryota; kingdom Viridiplantae; phylum Streptophyta; class Magnoliopsida; order Fabales; family Fabaceae; genus Phaseolus; species Phaseolus vulgaris. The sequence continues at coordinate 25,309,457 of NC_023755.2, forward strand.
GGGGTGTGTGTTAGTAGATAGGTGTAGAAGTAGAATAGGAGGTGCCAAAGTGAAGGAAGGAGTCACACCTTCCTCATGGCTTGAAATAGGCGCCGGTTTTAGCTAGCTTTAGGAGGGAAATTTGAATTGTTTTAGCTTGCATTTTCAGCACCTTAGGCCATAAATAGAAGTGCTCTCTTTGTAAAATTCAGATTGGAATTAATCTAAGAAAACTCTACTGAAATTTTGAGTGATCATTGGAGAGCTTTTGAGCCTTCTTCTCTAGTCTTATCTTGATGGATCCATGGAGTCCTCAAGTGGCGACAGCACTCTCATCTAGGAGAATTCCACACTTCTAGTGGCGAGATCATCTATCATCCTTCCATCTTCATGAGTATTTCTTCTCTCATTCCTTTCTTCTTTGTTAATTCTTTGTTCTAGCTTGATGTCTTGTTGTTTGGTTTGGCTATTCTAGTTTTCCAGCACCTATGTTCTGTTCTTTGCCTTTTAATTTCACTTTGTTCGGTTCAAATGTGTTCTTATACAATTCTGTTCGGTACTTCTTAGTTTTACCTCTTTTTGTTGGTTCAATTTGACAATATGTGGAACATCCAAATGAGTTTGGGATTTGGTACTAGTTTTTGGTGAGTTCTTGTCTTAGAACAATGATCCAACTCTAAGAAAAGTGCCTCTTGATCCTGCCGGTTGACCAGAACGCTGGAAACTGCCTCGTCAAAGGATCGACGTGTGCACCGCTTCACACCTCCGTTCCTCTTCGAGATCCACCTCAAGAACCTGCAAAGAAACAGAGCGGCGCCGCTGTGGCCGATCGCACTCCAACGCCCAAGTCAGTGACCGAATCACCAAATACTAAGAGAACAAGAACCGTGCAAATCCTCTCTCACAGTCAGCTCTATAACTCGCAAGCGTAAAGAGTATAATCTAAACGTGCATACCTTAGAAAGTTCGTTGAGAACTCTTATATACCTGGTTACTTTCTCTCTCCTGGCAGTTACAGACTTGGACACGTGGCTCGTATCCAACTGTACACGTGCCATCATCTGGAGCCTCCTTGACTTGGGCGCTGCTTCTACTCTTGTTTTACTAAGTTACCCATGCGTGGTACTACCTAGTACATAGCCAACTTGGGAGTGCGATCTCTACTGGAACTGGCGAGTTAGGGTGCCTTCATACACCTTCCCTGTGGTCTCGCCGGCCGCCTTCATAATCTGCTTCTCTTTCATCTTCGGCGATGTGCTTTCTCTGGCGATCTCCAATCGCTTGGTCGCTTGAGTTTACATCTGGCGACTTCATCTTTAACCCAGTGATCGCCTATTCTGGTATACTGGAGATCGGAACACGCCAACTTAATAACTGGCGACTTCACGAGCCCCCCGACTTCCTTCCCTTCTGCCAACCTGGCGCCTTGCCAACACGCCTATACTGTAGCGGGATGCCACGTCATCACTCCCGACTACCAGGGCGGTACACAAGCCCCCCAGTCTTAAGCGAAGACTTGTCCAGCGAAAAGACTGAAAGAGTCACGTCAACACCGGTCTACGTGGCACTGACGCAGAATTCCAAGCGGTTGTACCTTCTGCTGCTCTGACGCTCCACCAAACCCCTCGTCCATCACTCGACACGTGGCTTCATCAACGGTTACCTTCAGTTACCGTTTGCGCTTCCCAAACCCGTTTTCGAAAAAAAAACTCTTAAACCCATTTTCACTCTACTGTTCCATCACTCTTCTTCGTGTTCTCAAACGCTCTCACCTTCTCCTGCAAAAACTCTTTCTCGGCGCTCTTCAACATCCTGAACCATCATCAACCTTCATCGTCTTCCTGATTATCGAAAGGTACCTTCTTTCCTTCTTCTGCTGGTTTTTCTTGCATTTTAACCGATTCGCATCATCCTGTAACTGCCTGGTGCATACGCTGTGGGTTGCCTTTTCCATTTCTCCTTCTACGTAACTTAGGGCTTCGTCAATCATCGCAACGAACCTACGTTCGTTCGTTTTTCACCTTCCTTCCATGATCGAGTCAGCCTTTGTAACCCCTGATCATTTTTCCTTTTCTTCTTCCTTTGCAGCTGCAACAATGACTCGCACAAAGATCACCCCGAATCCTCCTCCTTCATCATGAAACCCCCCTTCTCAAGCACACGACCCACCACAAGTTCGTGGTGCTTCATCTTCCCAGGCTGAGAGGCCTGCGTCTTCCCGCCCTAACCTGGCCCAGGCGACTCCACCTATCGCCGGAGGAGCCCTCGTTCCCTTGCCAGACTTCAAAACCTTGTATCCCTGGGCCAACTCGACCCTTCTGAGGGAGACATCTTCTGTGAACACTGCGGGAGCAGTTTTGCTGCTGACTAAGGGGGATGAGCTTCATCAATCATTTCATAAGGAGCACAACGAAAAGATGATAGTGCTACCTTGCCCCCCCGATCTGCCTGTTTGTGCTGATGACAAGGTGAGTGCCGACGGGCCCTTCTGCTTCGTCTACACGACCTTATTCAAGAAGGTGAAGCTCAAGTTCCCTCTCACCCGTTTCGAAAGGGAACTCCTTACCGAGCTTAACATCGCCGCCGCCCAGCTCCATCCCAACAGCTGGGCGTTCGTGCGAGCGTTCCAAGTGATGTGCGACCATCTGGGGTTGCCCGCATCCGTGGACGTATTTTTATTCCTCTTCGAAGCCAAGCACCCAGGAGACCGCCTGTGGGTTAGCTTGAATGCGATTGCTGGGAGGTCAATCTTCTCCATCTTCCAGCAATCCTACAAGGACTGGAAAGGGAAGTTCGTCCAAGTGCGCCCCAACGACAAGGACGACTCCCTACTCGACGGCTTCCCCTTGTACTGGGTAGACAAGGGGAAGAAAGAGTCCAAGAGCTGCTTCAGGAGACCCAGAAGTCCTGACAGCATGGGAGCGTTGGACCGAGATCTCTGCCTTTTCTGGAAAAGGGTCGCGGATGCCAACATCACCTTCCTTACCACCACCCTGATCTGCTTCGAATTCTACGAGGACCAACTCGAAATTCGAATAGGTTAGAACATTTAAACTGTTGTTTTAATACTGCTTCTATTTGACTGTTTCTGGGCGTCTTGTGCATTATGCGCAAGACTTTGGTTTTATTTTTCCTGCACCGATCATCTGCCATGCTGCATACTGCCTTGTGCACTTATTTTCTCCTTGAGTTAACCCATGCATTTTCGTTTCATGCAGATAACATGTTGGGCAAAGGCATGATTGCTGAATGGCGCTCGCCCGAACCCATGGGCTGGCGACGGGCTCTCAAACAGTGCCAAACTCTATGGTGGAGATCACCGCCACTCAGGGCCGATCGCCACCTAAGGGCCCAGCGCCCTCCGACGTCCAACCCGCCGCCCAGCGGAAGAAACTCGTCCTTAAGAGGGCTAAGAGGAAGGCTCCCCAGATAGTCCAAGAGGATGACGAAGAAGATGACGAGGTCACTGAGGATGGCCTCGTTACAAAGAGGAAGAGGGTGGCACCTTCTTCACCACCTGCACCACCCCCTCTTCCCTCGTCAACGCCACCATCCACACCTGCTCCTCCTCCATCATCGCCACCCCCACAAGCTCCTGTTTCACCAGTCCAAGCTATCCCGCTAGCCACCGCGCCGCCTGCGGTTGAGGCCCAAGAGCCAAACTTCATGGAGGACCCCCCGAGCGCCTCCACGCCACATGTATCAGCGGGAGGGGGTCCCCCTTCAAATGCCTCAGCCGCAGAGGTTGCTCCAATCGGGGATGAGGTCGCTCATACCTCACCGATTCTGATCACCGAATCCCCGATGCCGTCACCACGCCGAGAAGTGCCCGCTGAAGAACCAACTAAGGAAGGTGGCGACGAAAACCCACAACAGGCCCCCACAGCGCCTCTGGTGCCTCTACAAGCAGCAAACCTCCCCCTTGAGGTCACAAGGATGTGGGAGCCTCTATCTGCTAAGCTAAAGACGATAGCAGAAGACATCCCAGCCATCATCACCAGAGCTGTGGAAAGCTCTACTAGGAGGCTCCAAGACGACCTCTTCAACCTCAAGACCGAGAACAGCACCATGAGGGTTGAGGTGTAGAAGTTGTCTTTCAACTTGACGCTGGCGGAGATTGAACACTCCCGAGTGGAGGAGGCAATGAGCACCGAGCTCAGGTTGGCGCGCAAAGAGGCCACTGATCTCCGCCACAAAGTGCAACAGCTTGCTCAAGATTGTGCCTTACCGCGTCAAGGTGGCTGACCTGGAGGCTCTCATGAAGGCCGACGCCGTCAAGGTGCAAAAACTAGAGAAAAGGTCAGCCGACCGAGAGACCCTCCTTGGGCAGGTGGAAAAGGCAAGGGACGACGCCACAGCTGATCTCGCCAAAGCCAATGAAGAGAAGGGAAAGGTAGCTGCTGAATTGGCCCAAGTGCAAGCGGAATCCAAGAATGTTGCTGAAGACCTTCTCCAGGCTCAAGAGACCAATGAACAACTCAAGAAACAGGTTGAAGAGCTGGAGCAACAGAATAAGGAGCTGAAAGAGCAAACTGAAGATCTCAAGAAGCGGATTGAGGGACTTCAGAAGCAGATTGAAGAACTCAAGCTGAACTCTGCTCAAATTCTGGCTGCTGGATTCGAAGCTGCACGGGAACAATTTGCCTGCTTGTTCCCCGACCTGGATCTCAGCATGGTGTCGCTGAATAATGAAGTGGTGGATGGAAAAGTGGTGCCCGCCGAAGACTGATCAATTTAATTCATCCATCGCTTTCATACTCTCCCTTGCATTATAACTTGTAATAGACTTTATGTCCTTTCGTATATATGTTTTGAACTGCTATTCACTGTTAATGACAAAGTCTACGTTTTTCCTCTTATGATTTCCTTAATCGCTTCAACTTTCCTGGCTTGTTTTACTTTCAACGAAATAACTCAGTAATCCCGTAGGCACGATCTTGTACTTGGCTGTTTCGAACCATCTCAACTTCGAATAATAACCACATTTATCAACTCGTAACTTAAGGCAATAACCCTTAGCGTAAAATGATACCTTAAGCAACAAACTTTGACTCAGCCACCGGCTTAGACACTGCTTCACCCAATCTGCTCCATCAAAACGGGTCTTTTAACTTTTTCGCCTCTGTTTGATCCTTTCCTGGTCGCCAGAAACTATTGGCGATCAGCTTCTTTCTGGCTTCACGCCTTGGCCATTGTTCTTTGATCTGGGGGTAGAGACGCCTTTCGGATCCTTCTCTACCGCCTTGCGCTTCAGAGCAAGAGACTGGGTGGCTAGGCGTTCTCTTCGAACCTACCTTAGCCGCCCTCAGAACTTCTTCCACCCTCTACACCATACCTGAACTCGTTCGAGACGAGAAGGATTTTATCTTGCCTGAACTCGCTCATAGGCGAGAAGGTCTTTAGCTCGCCTGAACTCGCTCATAGGCGAGAAGGTCTTTAGCTCGCCTGAACTCGCTCATAGTCGAGAAGGTCTTTAACTCGCCTGAACTCGTTCATAGGCGAGAAGGTCTTTAACTCGCCTGAACTCGCTCATAGGCGAGAAGGTCTTTAAATCGTGCCTCTACATTGCCCCAGGGGTTACATCTCCTCCCCCCTAGAAACACTGAGGACTTTTACTTGCCTCTACATTGCCCCGGGGGTTACATCTTCTCGCCCCCAGAGACACTGAGGACTTTCACTTGCCTCTACAATGCCCCGGGGGTTACATCTTCTCGCCCCCAGAAACACTGAGGACTTTCACTTGCCTCTACATTGCCCCAGGGGTTACATCTTCTCGCCCCCAGAAACACTGAGGACTTTCACTTGCCTCTACATTGCCCCAGGGGTTACATCTTCTCGCCCCCATAAACACTGAGGACTTTCACTTGCCTCTACATTGCCCCGGGGGTTACATCTTCTCGCCCCCAGAGACACTGAGGACTTTCACTCTTTCTCGCCTGCACTCGCTCGACTGCGAGGAGGTCTTTAACTTGCCTCAGGACGCGCGAGGGCGTTGAGGTCTTTTAACTGGTGCCTCCGATCGCCGAAAGACGATGAGGACTTAAAAACTTTTAACTGATGCCTCCAATCGCCGAAAAACGATGAGGACTTAAAAACTTTTTAGAAAGCATGCAATATACCTTTACTCGCCTTAAGTCACGTATAAGTGGCAAGGTCTTTCTTCAAAACCTTTTGGAAAACAGCAAGCATGCAATCTGAAAACGCCTTATACTTCGTAAACTCTTCTTTTATTGGGTGGCCTCATTAAAAACCCTCCTTAGGGAAAAAAGAGTGCCCCCTTCAAACTGTTTTATCAGAGACATTGTAATATAACTCTTGTGTTCGTCTTTACTTACAATGTTCTCAACTGTAATACAACTTTAAGTGCGTGGCGTTCCAAGTGCGAGGGATCGCCCCCCCTTCCAGTGTCTCTAAGCGGTAGGCGCCGTTCCCGAGCGCCTCGGTTATTCTGAACGGTCCCGTCCACTTAGGCGACAGCTTATTCTCCATCTCGTACTGGTGGGCTTTTCTCATCACCAGGTCGCCTTCTCTAAATTGCCTTGGCATCACCTTCGAGTTGTACCTTCGCTCAATCCTTCTCTTCACCGCCTCAGCTTTCAGTCTCGCCTCTTCCCTGACCTCGTCCAGTAGATCCAGGTTCAGCCTTCTCTCTTCATTCGAGTCTTCCTCTACAAAGTTCTGGAATCTCGGCGAGCTCTCCTGGATCTCTACTGGAATCATCGCATCACACCCATAGAACAAACTGAACGGGGTCTCATGGGTTCCTGACTGCTCGGTGGTGTGGTATGCCCAGACTATACGGGGCACCTCCTCAGCCCAGCTTCCCTTGGCTTTTTCTAGCCTTCTCTTCAAACCTCTCAACAACACCCGATTAGCTGACTCCACCTGGCCATTTGTCTGAGGGTGCTCGACGGATGCAAACACTTGTTGAATTCCCACCCCTTCGCAGAGCTTCTTCAACAGGTGGCTTGCAAACTGAGTCCCATTATCCGACACCAGGCGTTTAGGCACTCCAAACCGGCACACGATGTTCTTCCACACGAAACCTTCGATCTTGTGTGCGGTGATCTGGGCCACTGGTTCTGCTTCGATCCACTTGGTGAAATATTCAATCGCCACCACCAAGTACTTCATCTGCCTGATCGCCAGCGGGAAAGGTCCCAGGATGTCGATTCCCCAGGTATGAAACGACCAAGGGCTATAAATCGACTTCAACTCCTCGGGAGGCGCCTTACGCCAATCGGCGTGCTGCTGGCATTGTTTGCAACATTGGGCATACTTCTTGCAATCTTCTCTCATGGATGGCCAGTAGTATCCTGCACGGAGAGTCCTCGCGGCCTGAGCTCGACCCCCGACGTGGCTTCCGCATATACCTTCGTGGAGCTCCGCCATGATTCTCGTGCACTTCTCGCCATGTATACATTCCAGGAGCGGGTGAGTGAACCCAAACCTGTACAGATCGCCATCAATCAGGGTGTACTTGCTAGAATTCTTCTTTACCTTCCTAGCCTCAGTCGGATCCAGCGGGAGAAGGCCGTCCGCCAGGCACCGCTTGTACTGGGTTATCCAAGTGTCTGGCTCATGGGTAGCGCAGACCTGCATCACGTTCACCTTCTCTCCCCGGCAAGCTCTAATTCTCGGCGATCTCAGAGTTTCTTGCATCAGGGACTTATGGCTTCTCGCGGCTTTCTCCGTCGACTTGCTGATCTGAAGGACCAAGTGATCTGCCACAAAAGCTCTCGGCGTCTTCAGAGTTTCTTGAATCACCGTCCTCTGCCTACCCCCCTTGCCTGAGCTGGCGAGCTTAGCTAGCAAGTCATCTCGGGCATTCTGCTCTCTGGGCACATGCACTACTTCAAAGGAGGCAAAAGAACTCTTCAACTCCTGCACATATTCCAGATAGGCCGCCATTTGTGGATCTTTAGCCTGGAACTCGCCTGTTACTTGCCTTGTGACTAGCAGCGAGTCACTCTTAGCCATCAGCACCCTAGCTCCCATCTCTTTGGCCAACAAAATTCCGGCGATCAGCGCCTCATACTCCGCTTGATTGTTACTGGCTTTGAAGGCAAACCGCAGAGATTGTTCGATCAGCACGCCGTTGGGTCCTTCCAATATGACTCCAGCACCGCTGCCCTGCTGGTTCGACGATCCATCCACTGAAAGTACCCAACGGAAATCGTCCCCTTCAACCCGCGTTGCCTCAGATGAGAGCTCGACCACGAAATCTGCAAAGATTTGCCCCTTAATCGGGCCTCGGGGCTCTTATTTGATATCAAACTCTGACAATTCTACTGCCCACTTCACCATCCTTCCTGCAACGTCAGGCTTCTTCAAGACCTTCTGGATGGGCAGGTCAGTCATCACCAGTATCGTGAAGCTATGGAAGCAGTGGCGCAACCTCCTCGCCGAAAATACCACAGCCAGCGCAGCCTTCTCCAGGGCCTGATATCTCGTTTCGGGGCCCTGCAACACCTTGCTCACAAAATAGATAGGCTTCTGAGCCTAATCTTGATCCTGGGCGAGCACCGCACTCACCGCCCTCTCAGTTACAGCAAAATACAACCTGAGAGGGGTTCCCGCCAGCGGTTTGCACAGAACCGGCGGGCTCGCCAGATACTCCTTCAGCTTGACGAAAGCTTCCTCGCACTCTTTCGTCAAAACAAACTTATTGTTGCGCCTCAGGCACTGAAAATAGGGATGGCCCTTCTCCCCGCTAGTGGACACGAAACGGGACAGGGCTGCCATCCGACCTGTTAGCTGCTGAACCTCCTTCACCGTAGCTGGGCTCCTCATCGCCAAGATGGCGGCACACTTATCAGGGTTGGCCTCAATGCCTCTTTCAGTCAAGAGGAAACCCAAAAACTTCCCAGCCTCCACGCCGAAAATACATTTTTCTGGATTCAGTTTCAATCTGAACTTGGCGATCGTCGTGAACAATTCTTCCAAGTCGGCAACGTGCTTGCTCTTTTCCGGCGAGGTCACGACCATGTCATCGACGTACGCTTGCACGTTCCTTCCCAACATCGGTGCAAGTACTCGATCCATCAGCCTCTGGTACGTGGCCCCCGCGTTCTTCAGCCCAAACGGCATCACCTTGTAGCAATAGCACGACCTCTCCGTCATGAAGGCTGTCTTCTCTTCATCCATGGGATGCATCTTGATCTTATTATACCCCGAGAAGGCATCCAGGAAACTCAACAGCTTACACCCCGCAGCACTATCCACCAGGGCGTCTATGCTCGGTAAAGGATACGAATCCTTTGTGCAAGCTTTGTTCAGGTCAGTGAAATCGACGCACATGCGCCATTTCCCGTTACTCTTCTTCACCAGCACGACATTCGCCAGCCATTCAGGGTACTGGACTTCCCTGATGTGGCCTGCAGCAAGGAGCTTCTGTGTTTCTTCTCTAATTGCCTGCCTCCTTTCTTCGTTGAACTTTCTTCTTCTTTGTCGCACTGGTCTCACCAAGCTGTCCATCGCCAGGTGATGGCACAGGAAGTCGGGATCAATTCCGGGCATGTCCGAAGCGGACCATGCAAACGCGTCCAGATACCGCTCAATCACCTTGGCGATCTGGTCCTGGAGCTCAACCTCCAGAGATCTTCCCAGCTTGAAGATTTTTCCCCCGATCTCTTTCTCGAGCCACTGCTCGACAGGTTTTGGCCTGGATTCTCGGGTGATCACCGCCCTGGCGATTCCCTGTTCTCTCGCTTCCTCAGGGCGATTCCGCGCCTCTTCCTCCTCCAGACCAGCGTTTCCCTCTACTAGCTCAGCGTCCACCATCTCCACGTCCCTTCCGGCGGTCTCATCCGCTACCGTCGATCTGGGCTTCACACCGGGAGGTGGGGTGGTTGTTACATAACTCACTGATCTCTTGTTTTTCAGGCTATTCTCATAGCACTTTTTCGCTTCTTTCTGATCAGACTTGATCGTGATCACCACCCCCTCCATAGACGGCAACTTTACCTTCATGTGCCGAGTCGACGGAATGGCGCCTATCCTGTTAAGCGTGGGCCTTCCCAACAGGATGTTGTATGCTGAAGGAGCGTTTACGATGAGGTACTTGATTTTCTCCGTCCTCGAACCAGCCTCATCTGTAAACGTGGTTCTCAACTCAATATACCCCCTGACCTCCACCTGGTCACCAGCGAACCCATATAGGCACCCTCCATAGGGCCTTAGCTGGCCAAGGGGCAACTCCAGCTGCGTGAAAGTCGGCCAGAACATCACGTCTGCCGAACTTCCTTGGTCCACCAGAACTCTGTGGACCTTCCTTCCCGCCGTAACCAACGAAATGACTATGGGATCGTTGTCATGAGGCACAACGTCCCGAAGATCCTGCTTGGTGAACGTAATGTCCACTTCCGGCGAGTGATCTTCAAACATGTCCACTGTCATCACCGACCGCGCGTACTTCTTCCTCTGCGATGCGGTGCATCCACCACCTGAGAAGCCTCCTGCGATGGTGTGGATTTCCCCGTGGATAGGCATTTCGTGTTGCTGGGCTTCTCCACCTCCTGGCTAGGAACTCGACGCTCCCCCCGTCCTCCTATCCAGCAGATAGTCATTTAGGAACCCGGTCTTAACCAAATCATCGAGCTGATACCCTAAGGACAAACACGAGTCCAAAGTGTGGCCAAAGCCCTGGGGAAACTCACACCAGGCGTCTGGCTTTGGTCCCAGCACCTTGTCGCCCACCTTCTCAGGCGCTTTCAACCTGACAGATATGTTGGGAATGGCGATCAGGTCCGCTAATCCCATAACAAACTTGTGCTTAGGCGGGCGATTGTATTCCTGGCGTGCTGGTTGCTGGCGCCCCTGGCTCCTCCCCTTGTTCCTCCTATCGTAAGGATGGCGAGTCCTCTGGTCCTTCCTGGCCGCCGCCGCTGTTTCCAGAACCCTTTGCGGCTGGATTCTGGTCTGGGCGCGTGGCCTAGCGGGAGCCACGCTCCCTCTCTTCTCAGCGACCTCACTTTCGTCGGCGATGTGAGCCACCGCAAGTCGCCTGACCTCAGCAAACGTTGCAGGGTGAGCCCTGATCAAGGCCTCGCAGAATGGTCCCGGCAGCACGCCCTTCTTGAATGCATAGACCAGCATTTCTTCATCTTTGGCCGGCGATCTGACCATCTGCGCTCCAAAGCGATTCAGGTAGTCTCTGAGGGACTCTCCCTGGTACTGCCTTATATCAAACAAATCATAAGACACCCTGGGCGGTGCCTTGTTCACGATGTATTGCTCGACGAAAACCTTCGAAAACTGCTGAAAACTGGTTATGTGACCGTTAGGTAGGCTCACAAACCACTCCAACGCCGTTCCCTGGAGCGTGCTTACAAACATCTTGCAATACACGGCGTCTGACCCTCCCGACAGCATCATCTGCGTATGGAACGTGGTCAGATGGGCCTCTGGATCCTCCACGCCGGTAAAGACAGCCTTGACAGGGACCACGCTCGTAGGAATGGGCGTGTCAGTAATCGCTTGAACAAAAGGCATAGGGAAAACGCGAGGTGGCGATGACGGCGCCACCTCTTCAGCAGAAGAACGCCCTTGCTGCTCCTGAAGAGCTTGACGCAGCTCCTCAGTCACCTTGCTGAGCTCCTCATTCCTAGCGCGAGAGGCGACCAGGTCCTCATGCATTCTCGCCTGCTCTATACGTGAGGCTTCCACAGTTGCCTGCAACGAACGCATCATCTCTGCCATCTGCGCCATGGTCATGGCAGCAGCGCCTTCAGCAACGACGGGCGCAACTGGACTTGAGCGATTGCTTCTCATTTTTCTCATGAAACTCAGCGAATCACAGAATGCGGCGAACAACACTTACTTTAGCTACGATTGAGTCAGCGATCAATCGGAAAAACTGTGCGAAACTCCGCGAGAAAACTCAAGAACACCGCAAACCTTCAAAGAAACTTGCAACTTCACCAAAAACCACTGCTCTTCCCACGGATAACCAAACGAGCGAAAGAACTCAACTCCACCGAACAAATTACGCGTAACAGCAGGAAATCCTTTCTTCACCGATCGAAAACCCAAACGAACGGTATAAAACGCGAATTCAACGAACGAAACTCAAGCAAACAGCGAACGACAGTTGCACCAGCACACAACCACGCAGAAAACTTCGAAAACCTCCAAGAACTCACGCTGTGGATGGGAGCAAGTTTTACACGGCCCACGGTGGGCGCCTGATGATCCTGCCGGTTGACCAGAACGCTGGAAACTGCCTCGTCAAAGGATCGACGTGTGCACCGCTTCACACCTCCGTTCCTCTTCGAGATCCACCTCAAGAACCTGCAAAGAAACAGAGCGGCGCCGCTGCGGCCGATCGCACTCCAACGCCCAAGTCAGTGACCGAATCACCAAATACTAAGAGAACAAGAACCGTGCAAATCCTCTCTCACTGTCAGCTCTATAACTCGCAAGCGTAAAGAGTATAATCTGAACGTGCATACCTTAGAAAGTTCGTTGAGAACTCTTATATACCTGATTACTTTCTCTCTCCTGGCAGTTACAGACTTGGACACGTGGCTCGTATCCAACTGTACACGTGCCATCATCTGGAGCCTCCTTGACTTGGGCGCTGCTTCTACTCTTGTTTTACTAAGTTACCCATGCGTGGTACTACCCAGTACATAGCCAACTTGGGAGTGCGATCTCTACTGGAACTGGCGAGTTAGGGTGCCTTCATACACCTTCCCTGTGGTCTCGCCGGCCGCCTTCATAATCTGCTTCTCCTTCATCTTCGGCGATGTGCTTTCTCTGGCGATCTCCAATCGCTTGGTCGCCTGAGTTTACATCTGGCGACTTCATCTTTAACCCGGTGATCGCCTATTCTGGTATACTGGAGATCGGAACACGCCAACTTAATAACTGGCGACTTCACGAGCCCCCCGACTTCCTTCCCTTCTGCCAACCTGGCGCCTTGCCAACACGCCTATACTGTAGCGGGATGCCACGTCATCACTCCCGACTACCAGGGCGGTACACCTCTATAATGTCCAACTCAAGGTGATTCCTAAAAATGTCAAGAATCATTCTATATATGGCTAGTGGAATTACATCACTTAGCCATTGACCTTGTGATAGGCCCTAGACGGTCTAGGTCTCCTCCTAGACGCTCCATGGGTAGCCTTTCCCCTTCACGTCCTAGACGCTCCTTCCTTCTAGCTAGACGCTCATCATGGTCTAGACGCTCTTCATGGTCTAGTGTTGGGCTTTGGCTTTCATGGCTAGATGTGCTTGGCCCTCCTCCATCACCTGACCTAGGCTTCTCCCTTACTGATAACTGGTACGTATCTGGGATCCACCTCTCGTGGCCCAGCTCTGTTGTTCGGGTCCTGATGTCCGACCTCTCAACACTACTCGGTGGTACCTCGGTACATCTTGGTGACCGGTGTCTGACCACACTTTGGTTGCTTAACGCACGTGCCTCGCAGGACACTGGCCCACACTGCTCGTGAGACCCCGCCTTACATGACCCCTACATTACTAGTGATCAACGACACCCAAAAACTGATCGGTAGAATATTCATAACTCTTAAAGTACATATAGGATAAACTACTGAGGCTAAAAAGTTGTCAATCAATATCTATCGTTTTTATAAATCTATACATAAGACACTGATCATTCTTCTTCTTAGCTTTTGACAATATGTCGCACACATTCTCCCAACTCCTTGCGTGCCATATCTTTTAGAAGTTTTCTAAAAAATTAGAACTAATCAAATGTAAGATAAGAGAAAAGACATAACTCTTGTGTATACACTCATAGTGACCAAAGGTTAAAGTTTTAAAGATCAAGCCAACTGATTGCTAACTTTTTTTACCCATAATGCATTCTATCTTATTTTATTTTTATATGATATTTATTTACTTTCTAAGTTCAACTAAATAATTTTAATTAAGCCATACTATTTTTCATTTTAAAAAAATAATGTACAATTTTAATCCTTTAATTTTATATTATCAGTAAATTTTGTCCCTTTAATTTTTAATTATCTGTGACTTTGTACAATATTTAGTTTTTAAAATCACAATCAAATTATATTCGATAACAGGTCCTTGTGTATTTCAAACCCTACGTGTTTTTCTCCGATCACATTATCTCATATTCAAAGTAATAAAAAATTTAAAATAAAATTAAGCAAAGTATAGACTGGAATTTCCACAAATTAAGATAAGGAAAGATTTCAAAAGCCACTATAAAATTATTTTATGTTACCAAATGTTGAACATGTACGAATCCATTCAAATAAAAGAAATAAAAAAATTATGGTTAAATTTCTAAGATTAATTCTTTTTAATTAGTCCCTTTTGATATTTTTCTAAATAGGATTTTGGTGTAGGGATTGTGCTATGATATTATTCTTTAATGCATTTCAAAGTTTACAACTCTGCAACAGCTGGGAGTATTTGATAAGGCATATTAGAAAAAGTTTATCTAAAAATCACCGACTATTTACAGCGGATTTACAACTTTCAGTGCAGACGTAAGATAGAGTGCCTCCAGAGAAAACATTTTCATGCAAATTTTTTTATATATTTACCATCAAGACTTTTTTCCCGCGGAAATTACACGATACGTCATAGAGATATATTTTGGTGTCATTGTTAATGCTTTATATAAAATATTTCCCTATTTGTTTATTATTAATAAAATAATAATAATAATACGTTACTCTTTCTTTGCTCTAACACGGTTTGATTAGTAATTCCACGCACTGTATAGCAACATGGTAGAATTGGGCAACCTCTTGCAAAGTTGGCCCAATTTCAATTGTTTTAGAAAGCTCAATGGCATCTTCTTCCTGCTCCCATTGGCACCTCCATACTAAATAAAAAATTACTGTCATACCCTTCAATAAATAATTTTAAAAATAAAAACTTAAACATTTAACTTTACTCTTCACGTTCTTTCTGCCATCTTCTCTTACGCCATTTTCACCTCCACGGTTTTCATTCCACCGCACCTCCAAGGTTCTTCATTTTGGTGGTCTTCTTCATCCTGATCGTCTCTTTTATTCTCGTCCACCTGTGACGGGTTGATACCAAATGATGGGTTGTTCTTCTTGGAGATTTGAAAAGGGTGGCAGGAGCAATGGCTGTGATGGATCAAGGAGGGCTCATATAGAGTTATGAGTTCCTTGTAGGTGCATGAAAGGTATGGAGAGTGATTGGTTGGGCCATATCACTTGGAGAAAGGTGGAGGTGAAGATCAAAGAGGTATGAAGAGTAATTGGTTGGGTCATATCACTTGGAGAAAGGTGGAGGTGAAGATCAAAGTGTCTAACCTAGAGAGACTAGACAAGGGAGTAGAAGCTTGCAATATTTGGCAGTAATTTACTCATAAAATTGATCTTATTAAAACATGAGCCAAGCACCCCATTATATAGGTTCAAGTGCCTTGGAGAACAAGGAGCAAGGGTAGGAAGGGGAATACACAAAAGAGCGGCTGCTAGGGTTTTGACTAAAGTCAATGTCGTACCCTAGGGGGAAACTTCTAGAAGCTAGGTTAACTTCTTACCCTAAAAGACTTTACTCGAGCTACAATGATAAGCACACCCCCTCATTATGCTAAAGGAACCCTATTCTACTGAAATTACAAATAAAGAAACTAGCTCTCATGGCTTGGGCTTTACTTCTTATGGTCCTCTTTGAACATATAAAGAAACATTTCTCTGTCATCAGTAGCAAAGTCCCAATCTTCTTGAATCCTTTTTGCCATGGACCTAGTTGTTGGGCTTGAACTAGGTTCCAAGCTTGGGCCTCTTCCATCATCCCCTCCCTTTTGAAAAGGATTTGTCCTCAAATCACATGCTTTTGCTACTTCATCTTCACTACCTGCAAAAGGGGTTAGATCCATAACATGTGATTCTTTTACAAGGAGTTTTCTATTTGTTCCTTGGGATATGCAAAGTTTTCCTTCTTTGAATAAGTACCCCTCAGGAACATAAAAACTTTCTTATGCTCTATATTGGCACTTAGCAAAGGTGGATGCAAAATCCGGATTTTCTTTATAAAGCTCTTGCATGTTTTCAAATACAAGAATGTATTTGATAACATATGGAAATTGCTCAAGAAATTCCATCCACTTTGCATGTCTTTTTTTCAACTTGTGTTTACCCTTCAAATCTTCCAAAGACCCATGATCACTATGTATGACAAAATCTTTTGAGACTAGATAGTCTTCCCAAGTTTGCAGGGCCCTCACAAATGCATAAAGCTCTTTGTCATAGGTGGGGTAGTTGAGGGTGACATCATGAAGTTTTTCACTAAAATATGCGATTGGGTGCCCACCTTGCAACAACACAACACCTATTCCTACTCCCGATGCATCACACTCTAGCTCAAAAGTTTTTGCAAAGTTTGGTAAAGCTAGAATGGGTGCATTGGTGAGTTGAGCTTTCAACTTTTGAAAGGCTTGCTCATGCTTCTCCGTCCAACAAAATGGAGTGTCTTTCTTCACTAACTCATTGAGTGGTAAAGCTAGACTTGAGAAGTTAGGAAAAAATCTCCTATAAAAACTTGTTAGACCATGAAAGCTCATAACATCTCCTACATTTTGTGGTGTTGGCCACTCTTGGATGGCTTTGATTTTCTAGGGGTCAACATGTACCTCATTTTTGTTGACTATGAATCCTAAAAACACACTATCAACACAAAAAGTACACTTATCTATATTAGCAAACAAACTATTTTGCCTAAGCACTAAAAGAACCTCCCTAAGGTGACTTAGGTGGGAATCTAGGCTTTGACTATAAACTAATATATCATCAAAATAAACTACTACATATTTACCTATGTAATCCCTAAAGACATGATTCATAAGCCTCATGAAAGTGTTGGGTGCATTAGTGAGTCCAAAAGGCATCACTAACCACTCATATAGTCCAAATTTGGTCTTAAAAGTAGTTTTCCCCTCATCACCCTCTTTGATTCTTATTTGGTGATATCCACTTTTAAGATCAATCTTGAAAAATATAGTAGACCTATGCAATTCATCAAACATATCATCTAGTCGTGGAATTGGATGCCTATATTTGATGGTGTTTTTATTGAGGGCTCTAAAATCACAACACATTCTCCACTTGCCATCTTTCTTAAGCACCAACAAAATAGGTACAACACAAGGACTTAGATTCTTTTGAACCCAGCCCTTCTCCAACAATTCTTGAACTTGTGATTCTATCTCCTTAGTCTCATCAATATTAGTTGTATAAGGCAGTCTATTTGGTAAACTAGCTCCCGGAACTAAATTTATTTGATGTTCTATACCCCTAAAAGATGGAAGTCCAATCCAATGGGTCCTTCCTTAAGGAATACATCACCAAATTCTTTTAAAAGTCTTTTGAATTCAGGAGGTAGTTCACAAACTTCAGCAAATGTGGCAGTGCATGTAAGTGTTCCTTTACAAAGAAGGAGGCCTGAAGGTTGTTCATATAGAAGTATCTTTTCAATTTTATTTTCAAATTTTTCTTCTTTCTGGATAACCTTGTGGGAAGGAACACTCATCTCCCATGCCTCAGCTTTTTCCCTAAGGGTTTTTTCTTGATTTTCTATTTCTTTCTTTCTTTTCTCATTTTCTTCACTTTCACTAGTTTCTTCTTCTTGGCTACTATATTCATCTTTGTTCCTTAAGATCATTAATCTTTCATTGGGACATTGAGATGCTAAATGACCCTTACCAAGACATTTAAAACACTGAATTTCTCTAGCTCGAGTGTGTGAGATATGCTCATATTTAGATAGGTCTTGGGAAGGTTCTAGAGATTTTTCTTTTATCTTATCTTTCCCTTTTTGGAACTCATCCTTGTCATAAGATACAGAGTATGAACTTTGTTTTTGACTTGATTTTTTTCTCAAAATTTGTTTTTCAACTTTAATGCTAAGTTGAATCAAGTCATTTAAATCTTTACAAGGTAAAAGTTCAACTTTGTTTCTTATCTCAAGATTAAGACCACTTAAGAACCTTGATATGGTGGTATTATCTTTATCTTTAATCCCTGCCCTTATTATATATACCACCATCTTTTGCCAATATTCTTCTACACTTAGATTTTTTTGATGAAGTCTTTGAAGATTGTCCATCAATTTCCTATTGTAGTATGAGGGAATATGGCGACATCTCAAGGCTCCCTTAAGGTCGTTCCAATATGTAATGGGAGGATCCTTGTGGAGATATCTTTCTCTCTTTAGGGCAGTCCACCAATACATAGCATTCCCTTGGAAACTTAAGGTAGTTAGGGGTACTTTCCTCTCCTCACTAACATGGTAGCAAGCAAAAAGTTGTTCTACTTTTATTTCCCAGTCTAGATATGTTTCAACATTTATGTTCCGTCCGGTTGACCTGGGACGTCTTCGTGCGCGACCTCAACCGTCAGCTAGGGACTCCTTCCTACTGGTTACCTGTGGATTCCTGCAAAGAAGGACAAAAGGGCGCCCTAGCGGCCGTTTGCACTCCAACGCTCAAGTCAGCCAGTAAGAAACACCAAAAACTACGCACCTCCGTATCGGAGCACCGCGTATGGCACTCTGAAGGTGGTAAAAAGGAAACTGTGTCTAGTGTATACTCTCTCCCTCTGGCCAAAATCCTTCCCTAGTCCCTTGTGCAAACCTCAAGGCTCGAGCAAGCAACTAGAGTGTTTCTGGAAAATTAGCCAAAAGTTCCAACCCTGTTTCCAACATTCTCAGCGCTATTTAAACTACCCAAGCATTTAAAGCGCCTTAAAGCGCTTTTAATCATAAAACGTAACGCCCTCAATTAGCGCGTCTAATTAGAAAACGTAGCGCATTTAAGACGTTGAAACGCTTGGAAGCCTTTATAGTACCTTAAACGCTCGAAACAGAAACTGTATTAAATGACTT
>NC_023755.2:25957885-26070385 GCF_000499845.2 Phaseolus vulgaris
ACACCAACCTAGGTAAACTTAGAGTTTCTAAAAAAAAAACCTCTAAATTTACCAAGGCCGGTCTAGAAAGCCCATGGAGGGGGTGAGCATACAAACTAGACACACCCGTCCCATGTGCTCATTTAGGCTCCACTTTTGGGAGGGAATTCATTTGAATTTCCCTCCACTTTCTTTTGAATTTCCAGCCCTCTAAACACTATAAATAAGAGGGCTTGACTCATGTATTTGCAAGATTAATTTGAGTAATGAAATGCTACCAAAATGTGCCATTCTTACTCCCTTGCCTAAAATCTCTTTAGATTTAGGTCTCTAATCTTCAAACCTTTCACCTACAAAGAGAGTTGGCCGAACCTCTCTCACTCTCCTACTCTTCATGCACCTCCAAGGCTGCCACAACTCTTAGGAGAGCCTTGTCCACCTCAATCCATTGAAGCTTCCGCCAAAACCACCACAAAAACCGCAAGGAGAAGAGCTCAATGCCATCATTTGGTATCTAGAGCTCTGGTCTTCAAGAGATAAGTGTCTCTTTGTATTTTTCTACTTGAGTTCTTCTTATCTTCATGCTGTTAATCTTTTGTTCATGTTGTCTTGTTGTTTTTACATTTTTAATTTGATTTAGATGCTATTCTAAGCATTTCAATCGGTAGAAATTGTTCAATTTGTTCTTGAGCACCTTATTTTCAATTTTGTGTAGGATTCTATTTGGTGATTTGTGTTGCTGTTTTGATTTTAGGATATTTGAGTCTTGCTTGAATTTATGTTCTGTTCATATGATGTGTTTGAGTCATTTTATTTTCTGGATCTATAAGTTTTGTCTAGTCATGTAATTCCAAAATTGTCAACAAATCTTAGTAGTACTTTTCTTGATTCATTTGTTTCTTGTTTTGATTTGAGTGTTTAATTTGAATTCTGAATTGATTTGTTCCTTTGGTGCATTTTTCCTTTTAGTTTGAGTTCATATTTGTATGCTAGATCCATACAAATTCTATCACATTCATTCCATTGTGTTTTTGAAGTATCTCATTCTGTTTTTAATTCCAGATTTAGGAATCCTCTGTTTTAACAAATTCTGTTCTGGCTGTTTATTTTTATGAAAATTAAATACGTTGAAAGAAAATTATGAGATTCTGGATTTTAGTGGTTTGAAGTGTTAGAAAAAGAATAAAAAAAGAATCAGTTGAAAAAGCAAAATAGAAAAAAAAAGATAAATCACACAAAAAAAGTGTGCATTCTGGCGCTAGAAACGGGCGGCAATTGGACATTGATTTTGGAAAAATTATCACAATTAATTGGTGCATGTGTTTGGTGTGATTCCAACGCCAAAAGGTTTTTAAGAAACTGAATTGTTTGTGTTTAAATTTTCAGAAGCAAATTCAAAATAGCCAGCTCAGCATAAATATTTTAAGTCACGCTTTCTGAACCTGAAATTTTCCAGTAGTGCTGTTTTGGTTTTTCAAATCAATTCTAGTGCCATTCTTTAGGTTTCTTTTGTGTGCCATCCTTTATTGAGTGCCTATTTTTATTTGCTTGTCCAATATTATTCTAAACTCTTTCTAGTTGTGTCATA
The DNA here is from genome assembly GCF_000499845.2 of Phaseolus vulgaris. Taxonomy (NCBI): domain Eukaryota; kingdom Viridiplantae; phylum Streptophyta; class Magnoliopsida; order Fabales; family Fabaceae; genus Phaseolus; species Phaseolus vulgaris. The sequence continues at coordinate 25,959,453 of NC_023755.2, forward strand.
TCTTTAAATCCAATTGTTGTGGTATTGTTTGTAAAATTTAATTGTTGCTTGCTTTCTTTTCTTGACCTCTATATTGTTGGTGGATAAATATCAATTGGTGCTTGTTGAGTGGAATTTGACTTGAGGAGAGTCTAGCTCTACTTAGTAGGTACTGTTTTGGAGAATTTAATTGCTTAAATCATAAGAGGTTGAAGGCAAGGGGCAACAACAAATACAAATACCAAAAACAAACCATACACTTTGAAGGACACAACAAAGAAAAGCAACAACAAGTCAAAGGAGTGCATAGCTTAGCAAGCTGAAATTTAATTTGTGCAATTTAATTTCTTTGCATTTCTTGAGTTGTAATTACATTTCACTTTTGTTAATTAGTGGATTAATCACTAATTAGATGGTGAGTGTGTCTTCAAAGGCTCAAAGTGTCTAAGAAGCCTCACCTAGGAAACGACTAGTTTAAGCTTTGTAGATTAGCCTTTGTTAATTGTGTTAGCTAGATTTCTCTACGGTAATCTTTGTTTAGTCTTGCTTCAATTTGCTTACGCTTATCTTTGTTTAAATCTTTGATAAATTGCTTTAGTTGTTAAAGAGCTTTGCATTGTTTTTCTTGCTTAAAATTTGATTTCTCCATCCTCATTGTGTTCTAAGTGATTTACTTAGAAAAAGAATTGTGTGAAGATTTTGAGGGATAGTTTTTGGCTAAGGCAAAGATTTGGTACTTAAGTAGTCCTTAGTGACTCACCTCTCTTACCTGGAAAGCTACCTTCATTAACTTTCCTTTTCTTTCTTGAAGTAAAGCACTTCTAAACACAAAGTTTTAGTCATGTCTTCTCACTCCTCTAAATCTCTTGAAAGTGATGTGAAATCCTTGAAATCTCTTTTAAAACAACTTTCCAAGGATGTTCAATTAATTTCATATAGACAATTGGAGAATGAGGCCAAAACTAATGAATTGACTAAAGCATAGGATGAGATTTCTCAAAATTCAAAAAAATTACATTCTCATGCATCTAGCTCTAAAGATCATGATTCTCTTGGGGAGGAAAGTCTTAGAATAAATGAATATTATCAATCACCCCCTAGGAGAAATAGAAAAGAGAGACAAGAAAACCTAAAGGAGGTTAAGGTAGAGCTACCTCATTTCTATGGAAAAGAAGACGTAGAAACATATCTATATTGGGAGATGAAGGTAGAGCAAATGTTTGCTTGCAACCATGTGAGTGAAGAAAAGAAAGTACCCTTAGCTACCTTAAGTTTTCAAGGTGATGCTATGTATTGGTGGAATGCCCTAAAAGGAGAGAGATATCTCCACAAGGACCCTCCCATTACATATTGGAATGACCTTAGGGGAGCCTTGAGATGTCGCCATATTCCCTCACTTTACAATAGGAAGTTGATGGTCAAGCTCCAAAGACTTCATCAAAGAAATATGAGTGTAGAAGTATATTGGCAAAAGATGATGTCATATATTAAGAGGGCAAGGATTAATGAAGAAAGCCATACCACCATATCTAGGTTTTTAAGTGGTCTCAAACTTGAGATAAGAAACAAAGTTGAACTTTTACCTTATAGAGATTTAAATGACTTGATTCAACTTGGCATTAAAGTTGAAAAACAAATTTTGAGAAAACAATCAAGTTGAAAACAAAGTTCATACTATGTATCTTATGACAAGGATGAGTTCCATAGAGGGGAAGAACATATAAAATAACATCTCTAGAGCTTTCCCAAAACCTATCCAAGCATATATCACACACTCAAGCTAGAAAAATTCCATGTTTTACATACCTTGGTAATGATCAATTAGCATCTCAATGTTCCAATGAAAGATCTATGATCTTAAGGGACAAAGATAAGAATAATAGCCAAGAAAAAGAAACTAGTGAGAGTGATGAAAATGTAAAAATAGAAAATCAAGAGAAAAGTCTTGGGAAGCAAAAGGCGTGGGAGAAGATGTTCCTTCCCACAAGGTCATTCAACAAGAAGGAAAAGTTGAAAATACCTTTGAAAACATGCTTCTTGTTGAACAACCTAGCCTTACCTTTTGTAAAGGAACACTTCCAAGCATAGTAAAACAAGAAGAATCCTTAAAAGAGGCTTGCATAGATAAAAATATAGTAGATTATTTTACATATGTGCTAAGATATCACCAAGTGAAGGTTAAGTTATCTATAGGCAACTACAAAAATAATTTTTTATGTGAGGTAGTGCCTAAAGAAACTTGTCATGTTTTATTGAGACAACCACTGCAAAGTATTAAAATTTTCATGAACAATGGTTGTATCAACGAGACTACCTTCACACATAAAAGAGAAATTCTTCATGAAGGAGAACTCATGGGCCAAATTAGAGTTGATAAAACTCTAGAGCTTTTAAAAGGAAAATTCTTTTGGTTGCCCATGAGAAACGATGTTCAAAGACATTACCCTAAACCCTAAACCATTTTTTGAGGATACTTTTAGAAAAACTTGGAACTAAGTTGTACTCTTCAAATTCTTATCATCCTCAAAAGAATGGTCAAAATGAAATTGAAAACATAGTTCTTTCTACTATGCCTAGAGTAATCATAAAAGGCAAACACAACTCTAGAGATGAGCATGCATACAATAAAGTAGTTCACAAAACTACTTATATTTCTACATTTGAGGTTGTATGTGGGCTGAATCCTCTTTCTCTTTTTGAGTTGTTACCATTTCCTAAAGGATTTGTGCCTAAGGAAAAAGTAACAAAAATTGAAAATTTTAAAATGCATAAGAGGATTCGAGAACACATACAATGACCAAAAGAGAAATATTGTGAAAAGTTGCCAAAAACAAAAGAAAAACAAAAATGGCAACTTCATAAAATTGATTTTTATATAACTCCTTCAACTAACTCATTTGCTTTATTTGATAATTACCCTAGATGGACGTTTGATCCAGGAGGACAAGCATAGTTGAAGAAGCAAGAGGCTGCTATCTGAGATCTTCTCAAGAAGGAGGAGATGATGGACACCATCCAGCCACATCCATCCCCCTAACCATGAAGAAGAAGAAGCAATGGATTTGAGGACAAATCCTTTTCAAGAGGGAGCGGATGATGGAAGAGGCCCCGACACCAATCCATTTAAAGGCCACCAAAATGTCAAATTAAGGCAACCACTAGAGGTATAGTAAAAAAGGAGTCAAGAGGACGCATTCTACATGCCATAAACTCTAGTGTAGATTAGATTTTAATTTCTTGTCAAAATTAGCATAGGAACTTTATTTGTAATTTTTCTTAGAATTAATTTTGGCACCTAAAACACCAACCTAGGTAAACTTAGAGTTTCTAAAAAAAAACCTCTAAATTTACCAAGGCCGGTCTAGAAAGCCCATGGAGGGGGTGAGCATACAAACTAGACACACCCGTCCCATGTGCTCATTTAGGCTCCACTTCTGGGAGGGAATTCATTTGAATTTCCCTCCACTTTCTTTTGAATTTCCAGCCCTCTAAACACTATAAATAAGAGGGCTTGGCTCATGTATTTGCAAGATTAATTTGAGTAATGAAATGCTGCCAAAATGTGCCATTCTTACTCCCTTGCTAAAATCTCTTTAGATTTAGGTCTCTAATCTTCAAACTTTTCACCTACAAAGAGAGTTGGTCGAACCTCTCTCACTCTCCTACTCTTCATGCACCTCCAAGGCTGCCACAACTCTTAGGAGAGCCTTGTCCACCTCAATCCATTGAAGCTTCCGCCAAAACCACCACAAAAACCGCAAGGAGAAGAGCTCAATGCCATCATCCAAGGCAACCACCATCTCCTAGAAGAGCCTTAACCGTGAGCATCCATTGAGCTTCCGCAAATTCCATCAACAATTCTCCAAAGGATTAAGGCAGTCTTCCATCACCTATGCTTGGGTAGTCATATTTACACTGAGCTAGGTTGTCTTAGCATGCATCACATAAAGTAATTCAACAACAAAAATAAATTCATCTCATAGGTCGCTTATACTCGGGTAATCGTGCTTACACTAAGCTAAGTCTTCTTACCAAGTACTTCATCAAATTCATTATGGGCTAGAACGTCTTACCATGTGCGGATGACTCTATTAATAACAAACCAATTCGTAGAGCGCCTATACCCAGGTAGTCGCTCTTACGCTGAGTTAGATCATCTTACCTCGCATCGAATCAAACAATTTATCCGTAACAAATCAATTTGCAAAGCGCCTATACTCGGGTAGTCGTTCTTACGTCGAGTTAGGTCGTCTTACCTTACCAAATAACTCATCTATATAAATTTACACGCAGCGCACCTAAACTTGGGTAGTCGTACTTACGTCGAGCTAGATCGTCTTACTTGACACTAAATTAAGTGAACCACTAGAAAAACTAATCTCACAGGGCACCTATGCTCGGGTAAACGTACTTACACCGAGCTAGGTCGACTTACCGTGTGCTACATCAAGTAAATCAACGAACAAACTAATGCACCATCTTCTGAGAACAAATTTATCACTAGATGACCTCGTTAAAAAACCCCTTCAAGGGAAAAAGAGCATCATCATATTGTTCAAAAGGAAAGCATCAAAACGAAATATCTTAACTGAAATAAAACTTGAGATTTTTCACGTTCCACATTTGTGGGATGGCTCCCCCCTTCAGGGTTTCCAGCTTATACGCTCCATTTTCGAGCACCTCGACTACGCGAAACAGGCTAGTCCACTTTGGAGATAACTTATTTTCCAACTGATAGGGGTGAGCCTTTCGCATCACAAAGTTGACAACCAAACTGCCAAGATTTCGTCTTAGTCTTTTGCTTTAACTCCACCTTTCTCTTTAAAGCCTTTGAGTTAATACGGGCATGTTCATACACTTTGTCCAACAAATCCAGGTTTATGCTTGAGTGAATTGAGAGTCTGAGTACTCCTTTTTATCTAGGTCTTATCTTGGGTGGGTAGTATCCTAAGTGGCAACTCTGGGTCTTATCTTGAGTGAGTGACATCTCAAGTGATGACTCTTGCATCACTCATCTTGGAGTTCCTCTGCTCTAAGTGGCGTGAATTCCCTTTCTAATCCATAAGTTATTTTCATCCCTTCATCTTTTTCCTTCTTTATTTGCACCATTATCCATTTCCATTTCATGTTCTTTAATGTTCCTTCCATTCGGTCATTCTTTATCATTTTAGTCTTGTTTCGTTTCATCTTTTATGTTCTCTTCAATTCTGCACCTTTGCACCCTTGTCACCATATTATTGTGTTTTTCTCTTTGCCCTTGTGAAGTGAACCTTCACACTCACTTAACCACTTGGTTAAGTTTGTGTCTAGTGAGGATCTTCTTAGGGTTCTCACCTTTAAATTTCTAAAATCCAAAATCTAAAAAAAAGCGAAACCTTTAAAATGTGCAATCTAAAATAAACTCACATCAATGTGGTAATCAAAGCATGGTTCAATTTGTGCTTATATTGTTGAGTTGATATTCTACCTTTAAATTTCTGCACATTTTAAATTCTCGCTTTTATATTCAAGCAATTTAAATTTCGCCTTTAAATTTCTGTCATTTACAATTTTCGTCTTTTTATTCATTAAGCACTTTAAATTCTGCTTTGTGAATTTCGTTTTCTGTCAATTTTTTTTTCTCTTATTTCGTTTAATGTTCTTAGTGTTCTTGGCACTAGTACAAAAAGGTACATTAACGACGGTTAAAAATAACATATAAAAACGGTTCCTAAACCATCGTTATTGCGTGCGTCGTTATAAAGCAAACACTTATAACGACAGTTGTTGAACCGTCGTTATAAACATTTATAACGACGGTTCATTTAACCGAATTTATAAGTGAATGCTAAATAGTAATGAAAAAATTTTAAACAAACTTTTAAAGACGGTTCCCATGGGAACCGTTGGACTTTTAAAGACGGTTCCTCGAGAACTGTTGTTGTATGTGGACTTTTAAAGACAGTTTCACGTGGAATTGTGTGTAGGACTTTTAAAGACGGTTCCACGTGGAACTGTCGTTATATGTGAGTTGAAAAAAAATATTATTTTGCTTTTTGAAAAACCTCAAACCTGCATAAAATATCCAATTCCAGAAAACCAAAACATTTAAAATAATATTTTAAATATGAAAAATACATACAACAAATTATAACATTATACAAAAAGTTTTCCTAATATATGAAAAAGTATGTCATTCTAATGATTTATCTATCCTATAGTGTTATACATGGTTACAAAATACTTTGACCATGTTTTTCTCACATACTCCAATGCTTTTGAATCTAGCAAGTGTTGGTCGTTGAAAAATTGTACATTTGAAATTTTTTGAATTAGTACATGAATAATAAACCCCAAATTTCAAAGTGTTTATTGTATTGAGGTATTACCTGATCCCAACCTTTATTAATTGCAGTTTGAACAATAGTCAACATTCACTGCATAACATAATAACCGCACTCATAACTTTTGGTTTGCTTGTTGGACTGCATGTGAAAATAAATGTATTAAATGAATGAGTGAGACACATTAAATTGAGTGAACAAATATACTTTAAATACCTTAAGGTACATCCAAGTGAGTCTTTGTGCATTTGCACTTCTCCTCCCACTCAACATGTTATATCCAAAGTAAGCACTAAAATAATAAGATTTCATGTTAGAATACATAACATTATATCTATAATGTGTTTAAAATAGGTAGGGTTTTTTATGCAAAGAGCAAAACCATGTAGTAGTATGATCTTGAACAAATATGATCAATAGTTGCCAATGACACCTATATAACAAATCAGTTAGTTTCTCTTATGTCAATAATTTAGTATAACTTATTTAATAAATAAGGACTTACTCATGGATGTACGGAGCAAAATAAATTTGTTTTCCTCCATTCTTTAAGGCAGTGGTGATGTATGTTTGTGTTTATGACTTCTTGTTTCCAATTAATTGAATGAGTTGAGGGTCTAAAAACCCATATATATTGTGTTTCCCCTCATTGAAGCATAATCCACAAAGATACCTAAATTTCAATAAGTTAATACTAATATATTTAATAAATCAAAAGTATAAAGATTTTAATATTTGAACTTACATCATCCATAATTGCAGAACTGTTATGTTAATCTCTTGATCTCCGGATGCAAGGTCCAACAAATCAGACATGTGAATGTACAAAGGTACATCACCATGCCTTCCAAAAGCATTGGCATCCCATGGAATCCCTAAGACGGTTGTATCTAAAGCTGTAGCAACTTTCACCAATGCCGCCACAAGATGATCAATGGAGAATATTTTCTTCTTTTGCAGAGACAGTTTTGTCTTAGGTTCCTGCTACTCATCAACAAACAAAAAAATACTTAAATTAATTAGAATGTAATATATTTGATATATAATCCAATTAGTATTAGTTCAAAGAAATACCGTAGAGTCTATAGGTCTGACGAGATGTCTAGGCCAGGCAACAAAAGTATGTAATGCCTCTGCTACAATTGTGACCTCTGATGTCGGCACAAGAACTGCAACATCACCATAAAGAACCTTCTTCACCGTGACCTTCTTGAAATTAGAAGGAAGAGGCACATTGTGTAACATTGTGACCCCTTCATAACACTTACCCAGGGCAACGAATCGGGTCAAAGAATTACACTCAACATATAACTCGCATTGGCTAGTTGAGCCAAATTCATCTTCCGATAGATCAACCGCCGAACAACTCCCTTTAGTGCTGACTTTTTTAATAGGAGGTGAAGGTGGTTCATCTTCTACCATAGTAGGTGGTTGCTATGAGAGTCCTAAACCCTCCCACCACTTTTCGAACTCCCTTTCCATCCGCACATTAAACTCCTCCCTTAAGCTTTCTCTAAGCTCTTGAGTTACCTCAGCCTTTATCTGCTCACGTAACTGTAGTAAATACTCTTGGCTAGGTTGACTAGACGATTGTTCCTTGTTATGTGATGAAGGTCCAAAGTATGACCGAATCCCAACCCCATATCCAGCTATACGAACACGTCCAGGGTGCTTAGGTCGTCCGATAACAACATTAAGAATATCATTTCGACCACATGGATTAAAAGTCCCATGTGTTGATTGCTCAACAAGAGAATCCTAAAACAAATGAAAAGAAATTGTCAAACTTCAACACATTGAATTTAAAATAACACATAGAAAACATGTTTCTTACAATTTGTTCAACTATTTATTTTGTAGACTTAGAAGTCCATGTCCCTGATGGGTATATACGGGCACCCTTCCACATCTCATGTCGGAGTGGTGGGGATGGAGGCCTAAAAGAATCTACACTATTCATTTCCTCAATGGAAGTAGAACGTGCTTTAATCTTTTCTTCAAGCATCTTCTGCTCTAACAACTTATAACCACCACGGGACTATAAGTGTGGGGTATCATTATGCGCCTGACTGGCTTTTGCTTTGTTCCAAACATCCTATCATCAACATTCAAAATTTAATAATACGTTAATATAAAGTATATCCAAATATAAAAGTGATATTAACCTGCCATTTTTCAGTTTGTTGAGTCTGCACAAACTGCTGCCAAGTTTCTTTATTAAGGGATGCATATTTAGTACAAGGATTTTCATATTTCCTTTCACTATATATAAAATTTGTTGTCAATTTTGATTTGAACTGGCGAAACATGACACCCACATCAGAAAGAACCTTCGCTTTCAAGGTTTCCACATTCAGGATCTTGTAATGCGTGTACATTATTTAAAAGAATTAGTTCATAAACAAGAACAAAGTATAAAAGAACTTTAGATTGAACAAAGTAAAAACAATTACATACCAGAATATCTTGCCAAATCATGTTTCTCTCGTGCTCGGTCACGTGATCCCAAGACTCGGTTAAGATAGAGATCCTTTCACGAGACATTACTCCAAGATAACTCCTATATTTCTTTGCATATGACCCAGTGGCCACACCAGTGTGGACATCAATAGACAATGGTATTTTGTCATTTTTATTTATCTTCTTAAACATATTTTTTAATCTTGTAGGTTCTCTACCCATTTTTGAACGAGAAACTTTATCATCTGCCATATTCCTGTTATCATACAAATATGATAAGCATAAAAAACATGAAATATAATTAAATTATATATTGTAAAACTAAACATGAATCACATGCACATACAAATATATATTCCTTCGTCATGATCATTTTGAGTTGCATGTACAACATCAACAACATCCTCATACTTTTTATTGATGGTTGTTCTTGTAAGTGATTCAATCTCACAAATGTCATTGTTTGTATCTTCTGGGTCATTATGTTGTTTTTTTCCATGTAGCACAACAAACCAGTGTTCAAACGTAGGATCTTGGATATAGAAAACTTGGGAAGCTTGATGTTCCATTATGAATGGTTCGTCATGATAACCTATCTTTCGAAAGTCAACCAAAGTCATTTCTGATTGATCAACTTTGACACCAGTCTTATTGTCAACCCACTTGCATAGAGGGGTTTTGGTGGATAGCCTGATGTGCTGTTTGTGCGGGAAGGAGGAATAATCTTGTAGACATTTGTTCTTTGATTGTAGCTTTGCTCGACGTGTGTGGTGTTTATGCTATAGAGGGCTTGGGGTTTTGTTTGTGTCCCATAATGAACCGAAGATTAACTTTGATCAGTTTAGGATGAGTTTTTCCTCAGAGACAGTTAATATTGTTTGGAACACAATCTGGGTCGGGGTGGTTAGCGAGATATGGAAACACAGGAATAACATAATTTTCAAAAGTGGAGTGGCTGATTTGTCTGAAGTTTTTGCTCTGGTGCAGGTAAAGGTGTGGGCTTGGGTCTCTACAAATTTTCGGTTAGTGTCGTTTTCATTTTCTGATTGGTGTTTAGAACCTTTGGTGCGTATGAGGTTAGTCACTTGAAGTTTTAAGGGTAAGGTTTGTTTTTGTTAGTTTTAGCTAGTTTCAGAGGTTTTAGGATGGAATCGATGTTTGAGCACCGTGTATAAGGGTTGAATCACCCTTGAAGTGGTTCCAATTTATTTATTTTTTATTGCCGATAAAAAAAAAATTAACTTCCCAAATCTCTACTATGACACCATAATAAGGCATTGATCCCACAACAGGATTTTGATCATTTGCAGTTGAAAACTGTATAGACTCTGCCTCCAAGGTGACTCCACTATTTTGCATTGTACTCCTATCATCTTGAGACTTTGTGTAAAACAAACAACCATTTAATTCATAGCCAAAACAACATAAAACATCAAACTTAAGACCGTTTGCAAGCCATGTTAATGTTTCAGATGTTGATGGATCATTCATTATTTGTTGCTTAAACCATGACATGAAAGTTTTGTTATGCTCAATTAACACCCATTTTTCTGATTGTCTTGGATTTTTATATTTGACAATGTCTTTGTATGTATCTAAGTATGGTAACACCTCATTAGTGTGATTCAAGATATACAAGTGTGCTTGCAGAACCTCTTCTCTAGATTTGCTTATGACATGTACACCTTTTGAAGATTTACTTATCAATCTACGAGAGTGCCAACCTTTTTCAGGAACTCCTACACATATGACTTTTGACAAGTACTCGAAACAAAACTCAATAGATTCTTTTGAAATGTATCTTTCTATAAAGGAAGCTTCCAAACGACATTGATTCTTCACATATCCGTTCAAAATCTTCATGTATCGTTCAACTGGATACATCCATCGCATATAAACTGACCCACACAATCTGATTTCTTTTACAAGATGAACAACCAAGTGTACCATAATATCAAAAAAAGATGGAGGAAAAAACATCTCGAGTTGACACAAGATAACAATTATTTATTCTTCAAGTTCATCCAACTTCCGAGAGTCAATCTCTTTACTACATATGGAATTGAAAAATGAACATAGTCGAGTAATTGTATGCCTAACATCTTTTTGTAAGATTCCACGAATAGCCACTGGTAGTAATTTTTGCATTAGAACGTGACAATCATGTGACTTTAAGCCAATTAGTTTCAAATCATTCATAGATACAAGACTCTTCACATTTGAAGAGTAGCCTTGTGGTACCTTAACACCTTTAATACATTCACAAAAACTTTTTTTCTCTTTCTTTGACAAAGTGTAACACGCTGCAGGCAAGTATGTATGTTTCTTATCTTTGTGCCAATTCCTCTCATATATTCACCTCAATCAAATCCAGATGTGCATTCACACCATCTTTTGTTTTGCCTTTAATGTTTAGAAGTGTTCCTGATAGATTGTCACACATATTCTTTTCTACAACAACACAACTTGACTAAAATATGAACAACTTGAAGATAAGAAGAACTCAAGCAGAAAAATGAAAACATATACTTATCTCTTGAATACCATAACTCTAGATACCAAATGATGGCATTGAGCTCTTCTCTTTTGGGGTTTTTGGGTGGTTTGTTGATGGATCAAGGCCCTCCTAGGAGGTGTGGCTACCTTGGAGGTGCATGAGAGTAGGGAAATTGAGGGAGGTTCGGCAAGCCCCCTTTGGTAGGTGAAAGGATTGAAGATTAAGACCTAAATCTTAGGCAAGGGAGTAAAGTATGGCTCAAGTTTGGCAGCATAACAATACTCAATTTAATCTTGGATTTACATGAGGTAGGCTCCTTCTTAAATAGCCTAAGGAGGACCGTAAATGGCAAAGCAAATGAGGAGCAAATGTAAGCTAACTTACATGCAAATGGGAGCACATGGCCACCTAGCCTTCACATGGCCGGCCTAGATTAGTGTGGTAGATTCTAGAAACCATAACTAATCTAGGTAATTCCTAATTTAATCCTAATTTGCAAATTTAAACAAAGGTTCACAATGCTATGCTATCTGCACCACAAATAAAGCTATGCTACGCTTGATGGGCTTCTTGGAACATGTATAGAAATGTTTCCCTTCCATCCGTAGCCTTGTCCAAATCTTCATCCACTCTCTTGGTCATGGACCTTGTGATAGGTCTTAGACGCTCTTGCTCTTGGTCTAGGCGCTCTTGCTCTTGTCCTAGACGCTCTTGTGGTTGCCTTTCATGGAAGGTTGGTCCTAGACGCTCTTGTCCTAGACGCTCTTGTGGTTGCCTTTCATGAAAGCTGGTGCTTGGCCCTCTTCCATCATCCCCTCCCCCTTGGAAAGGATTTGTCCTCAAATCCAAATCGTCCTTGTCTTCATTGGTACCTACAAATGGAGATAAGTCAATTACATTAAAAGTATCATGTACTCCATATTCAATACGTAAATCCAATTTGTAAGCATTGTTGTTGACTTTCTTGAGGACTTGAAAGGGTCCATCACCTCGGGGACTTAGTTTGGACTTCCTTTTAGTGGGAAATCTATCTTTTCTAAGATGAAGCCAAACTAAGTCTCCTTCCTCAAAAATTATTTCTCTCTTCCCTTTATTGTTGTATTTAGCATACTTTTCAATTTGTTGTTGTATTTGGATTTTAACCTTCTCATGGAGCTTTTTAACAAAGTTAGCTTTGATAACTCCTTCCTTATGCACAAATTCTTGTGAATTAGGAAGAGGTAACAAATCCAAGGGTGTAATGGGGTTAAATCCATATACAACTTCAAAAGGAGAAGCATTAGTAGTTTTGTGAACTACTCTATTGTAAGCAAATTCAATGTGGGGAAGGTACGCATCCCAAGATTTGTGGTTTCCCTTCATGATAGCCCTAAGCATAGTACCAAGAGATATATTGACTACTTCGGTTTGGCCATCCGTTTGAGGATGACAAGATGTTGAAAATTGTAGTCTTGTGCCAAGTTTGCCCCAAAGAGTTTTCCAAAAATGGCTTATGAACTTGGGATCTCTATCGGATACTATACTTCTTGGTAGACCATGAAGTCTCACCACTTCTCTAAAGAAGAGTCTAGAAATATTTTGAGCATCATCTACTTTGTGGCAAGGAATAAAATGGGACATTTTGCTAAAACGATCCACTACCACAAAGATAGAGTCATGACCTCTTGCAGTCCTAGGAAGTCCTAAAATGAAATCCATGCTAATGTCTTCCCAAGGAGCATTTGCAATCGGTAAAGGGGTATATAGTCCATGAGGCATTGTTCTAGATTTTGCTTTTAAACATGAAATGCATCTAGAACAATGTCTTTGGACATCCTTTCTCATGTGTGGCCAATAAAATTTTCCTTTCAAAAGATCAAGAGTTTTGTCAACTCCAAAATGGCCCATGAGACCCCCCTCGTGTGATTCTTTTACAAGAAGCTTTCTATGTGTACCTTGGGGAATACAAAGTTTTCCTTCTTTAAAGAGATATCCCTCAGTCACATAGTAACCTTTTTGTGCTCTATGTTCACACTTAGCATAGATGGATGCAAAGTCTTGATCTTCTTGATAAAGTTATTTTATATGGTCAAATCCAAGAATTTGGGCACCAAGTTTTGAAAAGAGCACATGTCTCCTTGAGAGAGCATCCACCACTATGTTTATGCTTCCTTTCTTGTATTTGATCACATAAGGAAATTGTTCAAGAAATTCCATCCATTTTGCATGTCTCTTATTGAGCTTGTGTTGGCCTTTTAAATATTTTAAAGACTCGTGATCACTATGGATAACAAATTCTTTTGACACTAGATAGTGTTCCCAAGTCTTTAAAGCCTGCACAAGTGCATAGAGCTCTTTGTCATAGGTGGGATAGTTAAGGGTGGCACCATGAAGTTTTTCACTAAAATAAGCAATAGGGTGTCCACCTTGTAACAAAACCGCACCTATGCCAACTCCTGATGCATCACATTCTATCTCAAAAGTTTTTGCAAAATTTGGTAGAGCTAGAATGGGTGCATTGGTAAGTTGAGCCTTTAGCCTTTGAAAGGCTTGCTCATGCTTTTCATTCCAACAAAATGCAACATATTTTTTAACAAGCTCATTGAGAGGTGAAGCTACGCTTCAAAAATTAGGCACAATCTATAAAAGCTAGCTAAACCATGGAAGCTTCTCACATCACTTACATTATGAGGAGTTGGCTACTCTTGGATGGCTTTAATTTTCTCGGGGTCAACATGCACCCCCTTTTTGTTAACTATAAAGCCTAGAAAAACTATGTTATCTACACAAAAGGTACATTTATCACTATTGGCAAACAAACTATTTTTCCTAAGCCACTAGAAGAACTTCCCTAAGGTGACTTAGATGGTCTTCTAGGTTTTTGCTATATACTAAGATATCATCAAAGTAAACTACTACATATTTACCTATACAATCTCGCAAGGCATGATTCATGAGCCTCATGAATGTACTAGGTGCGTTAGTGAGACCAAATAGCATCACCAACTATTCATATAATCCAAACTTGGTCTTAAAAGCGGTTTTCCACTCATCACCCTCTTTGATTCGAATTTGGTGATAGCCACTTTTAAGATCAATCTTGGAGAATATGATTGACCCATGTAACTCATCAAGCATGTCATCAAGCCTTGGAATTGGATGCCTATACTTGATGGTGATGTTGTTGATTGCTCGACAATCACAACACATTCTCCATTTTCCATCTTTTTTTGGCACCAACAAGACAGGTACAACACAAGGGCTTAGGCACTTTTGAACCCAACCCTTCTCTAACAAGTCTTGAACTTGAGACTCTATTTCCTTTGTTTCCTCGGGGTTTGTTCTATATGCCGGCCTATTTGGTAGGCTTGTCCCCGGAATCAAGTCAATTTGATGTTCTATACCTCTAATGGGAGGAAGTCCTTTTGGTCCCTCAATTAGAGAATATATCTTCAAATTCACTTAAAAGAGTTTTTATTTGAGGAGGTAGACTCCTGGGTTCAAGATTTGTTGCAGTGCATGTAAGTGTTCCTTTACAAAAGATTAGGCTAGGTTGTTCAACAAGAAGCATATTTCCAAGGTGTTTTCAAAAGGTTTGTCTTGCTGAATAACCTTGTGGGAAGGAACACTCTTCTCCCACGCCTTTCTATCCCTAAGGATTTTCTCTTTTTCTATCTCTTTTTTTTCCTCATCCCTCTTTTGTTTCATTTGTATTTGATCTTTCACCACTTGGGAGGGTGGTAAAGGATTAAGTACAAACTTTTTATGCCTATGGGTGAAGGAAATCTCGTTAGTTAGACCATCATGCAAGGTTTTCTTATCAAATTGCCATGGTCTACCTAATAAGATATGGCAAGCTTCCATGGGTACTACATCACATAAAACTTTGTCTTTGTAGTTACCTATAGAGAACTTGATTTCCACTTGCTTATCTACACTTAGTTCCCCATTCTCATTTATCCATTGTAATTTGTAAGGTTTGGGATGAGGAACTACTTGTAGATTGAGCTTCTCAACCATCCTAGCGCTACAACAATTGCAGCTAGATCCACTATCCACAATGAGAAAGCATATATTTTCTAAAACATTACATCTTGTGCGAAAGATGTTCTCCCTTTGTGTTTCTATGGATGCACTAGGTTGATTGTTGAGGGTTCTCCTAATCATTAAAAGCTCCCCCTCTAAAGGATTTACCCTCTCATCATCTCCCCCTTCCTCTACTTTCTCACTTGGCTCATCCTCACCACTAGTGTACTCATCTACACCCTTTAAAAACAAAGATCTTTGGTTTGGACATTGTGCTTGCACATGCCCTCTTCCAAAGCACTTAAAGCACTTGGTGTCTCTAGCTCGGATAGGTGGGGTGGAGGTATCCTTTGCTAAAGGTTTGGTAGTTTCCTTTGGTTTTTCTCTAGATGTGCTACCTTCCCTTCTAAAGTCTCTCTTGGAATAGGAGTTAGGATATGAACCTATCCTTTGACTTAAAGTTTTGCGCAAATTTTGTTGTTCAACTTTAATGCAAAGTTGAACCAAATCATTCAAGTCTTGGTAGGGGAGAAGTTCAACCCTATCTCTTATCTCAAGAGTGATCCACGTAGGAATCTTGCTATAGTGGTTTCTTCTTCCTCTCTAATAGATGATCTCATCATGTAAAGCTCCATTTTTTGCCTATACTCTTCTACACTCATATTTTTTTGTTGGAGTCTTTGGAGCTTGTCCATTAACTCCCTATGGTAGTAGGAGGGTATATGGCGACGTCTTAGGGCTCCCCTAAGGTCATTCCAATATTCAATGGGAGGTTCCCTATGAAGACGTCTATCTCTCTCTAGAGAGGTCCACCAATACATGGCATTTCCTTGAAAGCTAAGGGTAGCTAAGGGCACTTTCCTTTCTTCACTCACCCTATGGCAAGCAAAGAGTTGCTCTACCTTCATCTCCCAACCTAGGTATACTTCTACGTTTTCTTTACCATGGAAGTGAGGTAGGTCTACCCTAACCTCCCTTGGGCTTTCTTGCTCGTTTCTTCTATTTCTCCTAGGGGGTGGTTGATAGTAATCATTGATTCTAAGACTTTCTTCCCCTGGAGACTCATTATCTTTGGAGTGAGATGCATGAGTATGTGATTTTTTTCAATTTTGAGACTTTTCATCCTTTGCTTTAGTCAATTCATTAATTTTGGACTCATTCTCCAATTGTCTATATGAAATTAATTGAACGTCCTTTGCAAGTTGTTTTAAAAGAGATTTTAAGGACTTCACATCACTTTCAATAGATTTAGAGGAGTGAGAAGACATGACTAAAACTTTGTGTATAGAAATGCTTTACTTTAAGAAAGATGAGGAGAGCTAATGAAGGTAGTTTTCCCGGTAAGAGAGGTGAGTCACAATGGACTACTTAAATACCAAGTCTTGCTTTAGCCAAAAACTATCCCTCAAAATCTTCACACAAATCTTTCTTTAGGTAAATCACTTAAAACACAATGAGGATGGGAAAACAAATTTTATGCAACAAAAACAATGCAAGCTATCTAACAACTAAAGCAATTTATCAAAGCTTTAAACAAGGATAAGCAAAAGCAATTAAGAGAAACTAAGCACAAATTAACGTAATGAAAACAATTAACAAATGCTAAACTAGAAAGCTTAAACTAGTCGATCCTAGGTGAGGCTTCTTACACACTTTGAGCCTTTGAAGACACACTCAACGTCTAATTGCGTGATTAAGCTACTAATTAACAAGAGTAAATTGCAAAGAAAATAAGTTGCACAAGTTAAAGTGCACTCCCCTGACTTGTTGTTGCTCTTCTTGGTTGTGCCCTTCAAGGTGTATGGTGTATTTTGGTATTGTGTTTGTTGCTGCCCCTTTCCTTGATCCTCTTTGATTTAAGTAATTAAATTCTTCAATACAGTACCTATTAAGTAAAGCTAGACTCTCCTCATGTCAAATCCCACTCAACAAGCACCAATTGATATTTATCCACCAACAAATTTAGAGGTCAAGAAAAGAAAGCAAGAAACAATTAAAATTATAAAACAGCACCACTGCAATTGGATTTAATAATGTGACACAACTAGAAGGAGTTCAGAATGAATTGGACAAGCAAATAAAAATAGGCACTCCAATAATGGATGGCACACAAAAGGAACCTAAAGATTGGCACTAGAATTGATTTGAAAAACCAAAATAGCATCACTAAAAAATATTATGGTCCAGAAAGCGTGACTTTAAAGATTTATGTTGAGCTGGCTATTTTGTATTTGTTTCTGAAAATTTAAACACAATCAATTCAGTTTCTTAAAAAACTTTTGGCGTTGGTTTCACTCCAATCACATGTGCCAATTAATTATGATAATTTTTTCAAAAACAGTGTCCAATTACCGCCAGGTGTAGCGCCAAAATGCACACTTCTTTTGTGTGATTTATCTTTTTTCTTTCTATTTTGTTTTTTTCAACTGATTCTTTTTTTCTTTTTGTGCTAACACCTCAAACTATTGAAATCCAGTCATGAATTTCTTATGACGTATTTAATTTTCATAAAGCAAAACAGCCAAAACAGATTTGTGAAAACAGAGGATTCTGAAATTTGGAATCAAAACAGAAAGATATACTTCAAAAACACAATGGAATTAAAGTGATGGAATTTGTGTGGATCTAGCACACAAATATGAACTCAAACTAAAAAGAAAAAAGCACCAAAGGATCAAAACAAAACAAAATTCAGATTAAGCACTCAAATCAAAACAAGAAACAAATAAATCAAGAAAAGTACTACTAAGATTTGATGACAAATTTTGGAATCACATGACTTGACAAAACTTATAGATTCATAAAATAAAATGACTCAAACATATTAATATGAACTGAATAGAATTTCAATCAAGACTCAAGCAACCTAAAAATCAAAAATAGCAACCAATTCACCAAAGAATCCTACACAAAAATTGCAAATAAGATGCTCAAGCACAAATTGAACAATTCTACTGATTGAAATGCTTAGAAGAGCATCCAACTCAAATTAAAAATGTAAAACAGCAAGACAACTTGACTAAAATATGAACAACTTGAAGATAAGAAGAACTCAAGCAGAAAAATGAAAAGAGATACTTATCTGTTGAAGACCATAGCTCTAGATACCAAATGATGGCATTGAGCTCTTCTCTTTTGGGGTTTTTGGGTGGTTTGCGGAAGCTTAGTGGTTTGTTGATGGATCAAGGCCCTCCTAGGAGGTGTGGCTTCCTTGGAGGTGCATGAGAGTAGGGAAATTAAGGGAGGTTCGGCCAGCCCCCTTTGGTAGGTGAAAGGATTGAAGATTAAGACCTAAATCTTAGGCAAGGGAGTAAAGTATGGCTCAAGTTTGGCAGCATAACAATACTCAATTTAATCTTGGATTTACATGAGGTAGACTCTTCCTTAAATAGCCTAAGGAGGACCGTAAATGGCAAAGCAAATGAGGAGCAAATGTAAGCTAAATTACATGCAAATGTGAGCACATGGAAGCACATGGAGCACATGGCACATAGGAGCACATGGCCACCTAGCCTTCACATGGCCGGCCTAGATTAGTGTGGTAGGTTCTAGAAACCGTAACTAATCTAGGTAATTCCTAATTTAATCCTAATTTGCAAATTTAAACAAAGGTTCACAATGCTATGCTATTTGCACCACAAATAAAGCTATGCTACGCTTGATGGGCTTCTTGGAACATGTATAGAAATGTTTCCCTTCCATCCGTAGCCTTGTCCAAATCTTCATCCAGTCTCTTGGTCATGGACCTTGTGATAGGTCCTACACGCTCTTGCTCTTGGTCTAGACGCTCTTGCTCTTGTCCTAGACGCTCTTGTGGTTGCCTTTCATGAAAGCTGGTGCTTGGCCCTCTTCCATCAAAACGGGCCATGAACTATGATTACTACTTAAATTTCCAAAGGGATTCATTCCATCATTTTCCAATCCAAGTCTTAAGTTTCTTGATTATTTTCCAAATTTTGGAAATTCTTTATCAATTTTCTTCCACTGCAAAGAATTATCTGGATGACGAAGTAGTCCATCACATTTTCTATTATTTGCATGTCACCTAAGGTTTTTAGCACCATCTATATTTGCAAACAAACGCTTAAGCCTTGAAATTATTGGAAGATTCCAAACAACCTTAGCAGAAGGACCTTCCTTTGTGAATTCATCATTTGGCAAAGTATTTTTTTTGCCTCATAATTTCGATTTGGCAAGGTATTTCCTTATGGAAGCATGTCCTTAAGCAATTGGAGCAATTTTGTAAAACTTTTATCGGTCCATCCATTCATTGCCTTCAAATTCATCAACCTTAACACTGCTGATAATCGTGTGAAATTAGTTAAACCAGGATACAAAGGAGTCTCTGAATCATTAGACATATTTTCGAAAACTGCATTAGCAAAAGATTCTGCTCCCACATCACGAATCATGTCTTCTAATCTATCGTCCACTGAGAAATCAACTTCCTTCGAAGCTCCGCGCACAGTTGGCAAGTCTAATAATTCATCATGCCACGTCCATGTTGTATAATTTTTCAAAAATCCATCACACAAAAGATGTTCTCTAATTTCGGAAACACTCAATATCCTTCCATTCAAACAATAGACACAAGGACACCTTCCATTATTACAACTAACGACATTATGTTTTGTGAACTATATGAATTCTTCCACCCCTTTTTCGTAAGAATCACTTATTCGTGGTGTATTAATCCAACTCCGATCCATAGAACTGCTAAACTAAGAACCAGTGCGAACTCAGAACCAATGCGTTCAATATGTAATCATTAAAAAATAAATTAAAATTGTCAAAGGTCAAACACCTCCGGACTCAGAACTAGTGCGTTCAATATGTCAAAACAATATATTATCATTAAAAACTAAATCAAAACTGCCGAAGGTCAGACACCTCCGAAATAAGAATCAGTTTGTTCAACATATAGAAACAATATTTAATCATTAAAAACTAAATTCAGATTGTCGAAGGTCGGACACCCTCAAACTCAGACTTAGTGCGTTCAATATATAAAATCAATATCTAATTCAAAACAAACACATTCAAAATATAATTAATAATATTTAATATATAATTAAATAATAAATAAAAATATACTAACCTCAAAACTGAAACGAAACTGGAAAGAAACTCGTTCGTACGAGCGGGAACTTTGTTAACAAATGGGGCAGCAGAAGGCATATATAAAATCAATATCTAATTCAAAACAAACACATTCAAAATATAATTAATAATATTTAATATATAATTAAATAATAAATAAAAATATACTAACCTCAAAAGTGAAACGAAGCTGGAAAGAAACTTGTTTGTACGAGTGGGAACTTTGTTAACAAATGCGGCAGCAGAAGGCAACGCTGATGCAAAGGCACACGGGCACGACGAGACCTTGCAGGGCGCGCGACGCGGGGGCGGTTGTGGGGGCACGACGCGAAGCGGAGTGGAGCGCGATCATGGTGGCGCAGGGGCAGCACTGGCAGGCGGATCTATGAGAAAGAAGAGGGATCTGTGAGAAAGAAGAAGGATTTGTGTGAAAATGAAGAGGGAGCCAAAGTGCTGGTGCTGAAAAAATTAAAAAACACCACCTTTAACGATGATTCTGTGAGAACCGTCGTGGAATCCATGCTTTTAACGACGGTTTTGGTGTGAACCGTTGTTGTATCCTCCCGTTCCCACCTTTAACGTTGATTCAGACAGGAACCGTCGTTAAAAATGCAAAAAAAAAAAAATTAAAAAAATTACAGAACTTCCAACGCCTCGCTTATTACGATTGTTGTTTCCAAACTGTCTTTAAAGGGTGTCGTTAATGAAGTATTTTGTACTTATTTTTATTTTAATTGTGAAGAACTAAAACCAAATTAGAAGTTGTTAGAGTAACAGTTGATTTAATTCCAAACATAGATTACAAGCGTTCATATAACTTGAATACCAATATCTTATCTTTTTTTTGAAAATTGAAAAGTGAAGCCCATCTGCATGCACAAAATCATCTGAAAATTTGAATTTGTCAATTGAGGACAAAAAAAGGAAAAAAAAAGAAGCAAAAACAACACAAAATGTGACAATTTGCAATTGGTGGTACAATGAGGGTAATTGACGCAGAAAAAGCAACGAAGATTATGGAGGCAATGTCATCCACAGATTATCAAAGAAAAAATGTTAGCAAATATGAGCCAAAGAAGTGGATGATAGATCATAATATTTTAAACACAGTTTTGGCTCAGAATAAAATTCTAACACAACAATTGGAGGCGTTAACTGCACAAATGACTAAATTGCCACAACAAATACAAGTTGTAAAGAGCCAAAGTCAAGAAAAAAGGTGTGATTTGTGTGGAGATGATCATTCCAATGAGCATTGCACTTATTAGAGTTTATCTGAAGAAGAAGCTCATTATATGTGAATCAAGGAAGGAAAGGGGATTCTTCGACAAAAATTCTCAAGGTTGGAAACACAATAAAAATCAAAGTTTCAATCAAAACCCTTTTCAACAACAACAACCACTATATCCTTCGTCCCAAGAGAGAATAAGCAAACTAGAAGATATTTTAGAGAAATTTATGCAAACAACATTGTCCCATCAAAAGAATTTTGATATTGCTTTTAAAAATTTGGAGACACATTTGGGGCAAATTGTACAACAGTTGAAAAAAATATAGGGGGCAATGTAAGTCAGTCACTACTAGAAGTGGAATAGTTGGAGGAAAGGGGATTGGTGATAATTTGATTGTTGAGAAAGAGAGAAAATTTGAGGAAAGAGACATGGAGAGTGAAAAAGAGAGAAAAAGTGAGGAAAGAAAAATTGAGAGTAAAGAGGAAAAAGAAGAGGAGAAAGAAAAAAATGAGAACGAAGAGGAAGAATAAAAAAAATGAGAGGGTACAGGAAGAAAAGAAAAAAGAGAAAAATGAGAATAAAAGAAAAAGTGTTCCAGTTTTAGATTTACCTTATCTACACGCTCCCTCAAGAAAGAATATAGAATGATAGTTTATCAGATTTTGTGAAATTCTGAAACAACTAGAGATAAGTATTCATTTCACTAAAGCTTTGGAACAGATGCCTACTTGTGTCGTATTTATGAAGGATTTGTTGACTAAAAAGATAAGATTAAAGGAGCAA
This sequence comes from Phaseolus vulgaris, assembly GCF_000499845.2. NCBI lineage: Eukaryota > Viridiplantae > Streptophyta > Magnoliopsida > Fabales > Fabaceae > Phaseolus > Phaseolus vulgaris. The sequence continues at coordinate 25,981,832 of NC_023755.2, forward strand.
GGAATTGTTGAACTAGAAGCACGATGTAGTGCCATTATTTAGAAATCATTGCCACAATAATATAAAGATCCTGGGAGTTTTACTTTGCCAATCACAATAGGAAATTTTACAGTAAGTAAGGCATTACTAGATCCTTGAGCAAGCATTAATCTCATGCCTCTATCTATGTTGAAGAAAATTGGAGATGTTGAAATTTTACCTACAAGGATGACATTGCAATTAGCTGACAGATCAATAAAATATCCACATGGAATAGTTGAAGATCTTTTGGTGAAGGTAGACAAATTTTATTTCCCAGTTGACTTTGTAATCATAGACATAGAGGAAGATGTTGAAGTACCTATCATTCTTAGACGTCCATTTATGAAAACTGCAAAAATTAGACAAAGGAAAGCTAAAGATCCGAGTGCAGAATGAAGAAGTTAGTTTTGATGTACTTGAAGCAATGAAACATTCGATTGACCAGAGAGATTGTTTTAGAATGGATGCACTTGATGAACTATATTTGGAAAATCAAAGACAAATATATGCAGATGATTTGTTGATGAAAGAAGTCCTAAATAATAATGTTGATTTAGAAGAATGGGAGGATAAGGAAGTCAAGGAATGTTTGCAATATCTGAGGAAGGCAAAAGAAGTACATAAAAGGGTTTTTGATGAATTAGAGTTAAATAAAGCCAACACTCCTCATAAAATAGAACTAAAACATGCGAGGAATCAATACAAATGAATTTTATACGGGCATCAATATCAATCAAAGGACATAAAGTTATCATGCTAATCAAAATACAAAAGACTGAGAAAGATGAAACCTAATCCCTAGTTTTCCAACTTGAAGCAACAAATTCTTTGACTTGTTTTCTGATTAATCATTGCCATAACAACAACTTTCACCACACTTTTATTATTCTGTTTTATATTTAGTGATTATTTTACTTGATTATTTAACTGTTCCTTATGGGTTCGATATCATCCTTAGGGACACATTATTACTTCTGACAATGCGGTGCACTTGCCGTAAAAAGTCATCATCCCTCCATGGTGAAGCTATTCTTATCTCTGCTAATTTTGTTACATCACGGTTGTTTGGATCATGTTTTTATTCATCTAGTCTTTTGGTTGATCATTCGTTGTAAACACCATTCCCTTCCATGTACTCTGTGAATTATTGTTCATATTATATGTTCCCGCCGACGACCCAAACGTCTTCGTGCACCTCTGATTACTTCGCGTCCAAGAACCACTGTCTCTGCGTTCCTTTCCCTCCTTGAAAAAATACCTGCAAGAAAGAGACAAAGGATGCCTTTGCGTCCGTTTGCACTCCGATGCTCAAGTCAAACTCTCGGGCAATGAAACACCAAAGAAAAACTATTAACTCTCAGCGTTACTTGCATTAGAAATGCGTACCTTCTTTCTGTTGTCTTTTAACTCTTATATACTCTTTAGTGTTTCTGCCCTTTTGCTAATTGTCACTTAAGCATATTGTAGGTGCGTCTTAGCGACACTATCACCCAGTCTTAGGGCCATCTAGTGCGTAAGACTACCCTGCCGAAGTGCAACTGGTGCGGGATCCGCCCTGGGAGTTCCCTGCCTTACTCACGTGCCATGCATGCAGATCACCCCTGGGATGTGACCCTTACGAGTCGTCTCTTTCCAAGTGGCTCTTTAACGGTGGTGCGTACTACCGCGTTTCCTACACCCCATGCACGGACCCCTCATGATCTAGGCTTCCCCTTGCTGGTAACTGGAGTGTGGCTTGGAAACCACCTTTTTCGGTCCATCTTTTACTGTCGGGGTGCCGAGGCCCGAGGCCTCCATGCCTTGCCTCGATGCCGCCCCCTCCTTGGCTCCCCTTATCCATGAGACTAGTGAGACTCCGCCCTGTCCTGCTGACCTCCCAGTGGACCCAGCCCTCGGGGCTCCACCATGACTTTGGTCAACACCTGAGGCCGATGACCGGTCGGTACATTATCCTGTTGCACTTCTTGAGTGTAAGTAATGCCTTTCTTAACCTATACTCTGTTGACTTTTGTTTTTCCTACTTTTTGTTGTTGTAGTCAATGTTGATTTTGTGACATATTCCCATATCATTTGTACCTTGGAAAATTAGCATGCATTTTCAGGTTCCCAATTCTAATCTAATCGAGTTGTTTTTCTTAAAAGTAAAGCATAACGAACACCCTTAAACCTGACAATACAAAAGTGATATCCGTTTTTGTTTAATCTCTAAGCTATAAATTCCTCTTGGACGATTCCCATCTTTAAAAAAATCATCTCATCTAAAGTTTCCCAAAATTTATCAAGAAATGAGAGAAAAAAAATAAGTTTTCTCTCTTCCGATCCAATCTAGTTTCCATATTTGATTTATTTCCTCCACCATATTTACTGGATTTATTAGGATAATACTCTTGATAGTGGAACTTTATCTACTTATAATGTGAATTCATGTAGCAACAAATTAATTTTATAATAAAAACTTAGAAATAATCCCTTATAAGCATTAGTGCAAAAAGAGGGTTTGGCGACGTCTATAGACGTTGATTCAAGCAGGAGCGTCGTCTAATAAAATGTTCTGATAATTTTGAAATTAACATAATCATACGATTTAAGATAAAATCCCAGTCTATAACCCATAAACTATGATTATTCATATGATCAGTAGTCTATAAACTTGGCATAAACTACGTTTTTATGCAAAACGTAGCTATTGTTCAAGTTTTTTAATAGACAACTATTATTTGGTAAAACCGTCGTCTCTATGGACAGTGCGCGCCTTAGTTACACGTTCATTTTCGCAAACATCACACTTTCTTTGTTCTTCCCTGCACCTTCACGTTGTCTTCCTTTTTCCTTCATTGTTTCTCCCTTGCTGCATTGCTCCATCACATTTGCGCAATTGCTTCCTTTCGTTATTGCTTGATTGTTTTCAGGGCTTTTTCCATTCTCGCATTACCGCGTACTTAACTAGGTTTTGGCCTCATCTACCTTGCTCTTCCGCGTCTTGCATTGTCCCTCCAGCGTCGCCGTTGCCCACCACCACCAGGTTAGTAAAATATTTTTATTTATTATTTTTTTTTGTTTTTGCAGATGTTATTTTTCATGAGTATGTTAATTTATATATATATATATATTTTTAGTTATTATTAATTTATATTGTATTTGATGTAAAGTTATTATTTTTCATGAACTTCTTATATTTTAAATTATAAGTATACTTTATTTTAGTTAAAATTATTAAATTAGAATTGTGAAGTTATAATTATTAATTAGTTAGATTATTAGTTATATTTGTAAAGTTAGAATTGTAAATTATAATTGATTAAATTAGAATTGTGAAGTTATAATTATTAATTAGTTAGATTATTAGTTATATTTGTAAAGTTAGAATTGTAAATTATAATTGATTAATTTATATTGAATTTGATGTATTTTAATGAATTGTGTGATGCATATTGGTATTGAGTTCAAGGGTTTTCGAATCCGATCAATATTGTTCTATTTTAAAAAGTTCATGTTTTAAGCGTTATGTTGATCAAATTTTGTTAGATTTAAGTTTAAATGAGAGACCCTTAGTTTTGTCCATAATCGACGCCTATACTCTCCTCTAGGTCTTTTATATTTTTATTTCACTTACAATATAGACAACAGTTCTGTTAATAATAGTTGTCTATAGTTGTGTTATATAGATTACGACTGTTTGACTGTCATCTATAATTCAAAACTTTAGAGGATGTGCTTATAGACACCATTGCCTAAGGACTTAAAAAATCGTTGTCTAAAAATATTTTTGCATTAGTGAAGATAATATATGCATATTCTTTATATTTTATTTAAATAAATTTAATAGATATTATCTTTAGAGATTATTTATTTATTGATAGTGGAACTTGATCTAATAGTAATGTAAATTCATGTATATAGTAACACAACTTTTACAAGGAGTAGACATAATCGATAATCGATTATAAGGCAATACATGCATATTGTTTATATTTTATTTAAATAATTTTAATGAGCATTATATATATATAAATTGTACTTCACGAAAGAAAAATTATATTTATCACAAATATATTTAAATTTCGGTTAAATATATTTTTTTCTTTTACTATAATGTGAAATTGATTTTTATCCTTATTCCAAACTTTAGATCTCCTGTGTATTTGTAGTAAAGAAACTATTAAAATGGGTTCTTACCAATATTTTTTTTAAGTATCAAACAAATTTTCAGTGTTGACGAAATAATAATATTATAATATCCATGTAAGTCATAAGTTACCATGAAATATTTTAACATCCATTATAGTTCATAAAGGAAATCTATCTACCACGTAAAAAAAACAAAGTAACAACGATTCATTTCAATAGTTTCCTTATTATAAATACACAGAAAGTCTAAAGTTTAGATTAGGAACAAAATCAATTTCGCGTGAAAATACAAAGATGAAAAACATATTTAATCTTTAATAATATTATTTATATCACTATATACTTATTGTTTTACTTCTTTTTATTTATGTAACAAGACTTTATTTCACATAATTTATTTGGTGAAATGAACATTTACATCTTGTTTTATTTTTTATATGTTTGAATTTAATTTACTAATCTCATTTTTTATTACACTTTTATTTTTTAATAATTTGTATGCAAAAAAAATAAAATATTAACATCATGTAATTACTTATATATATAGTTATAATATAAAAAATTAAATAATTTAAAAAAAATGATTTTCATTATGTAAATTATTTTTTAAAAAAAATAATCATGTTTCAATTTTAATCTGTACTCATTTGTTTTTATCCTATCAACAATTAAACATTCATTTTTTTTATAATTTATTTATTTTCATCAAATTTAATAAAACTGTAAATAAAATGTTGGTTTTGTTGTAATGTAAATGTATATAAGGAATGAACAAATTACCTAAGATTTTGGGGTATTTATGATTGGAGGCTTGAAAGATGGATAACACCTAATTCTACACGATAAAAACAGCATCCTAGTGGAGACTTTTTGCCCCTTAACTCTTCTCTATATATTGTGGTCCAACTTTTGATTCTCTCTCTCTTTTTCTTTATTTGTTCTTGACAGCTAACTAGCTTTTATTTTCTGGGGTGCAGGTCAATTTTGGGCTATGTTTTAGTGTGGTCGTGGCGTTTAAATTTGCGTTTCTAACACAACAAATTCAAAAGGATTAACTGTAAAGTGCATGAAAGAGCTAAGCAAGTAATGGCGTCCTTGTTAAGCATGAAGGTTGGAAAGCTGACACTGACTACTGTTCACCTTTTAAATTGTCTTTTCATCATGAATGGCTCTTGCATTTCTACATCATTTTGTTGATCAAGGAGGAAAAATGCTAAAAGTTTTTGTCAATTCACTCTTTTTGATGTAGCCTTTGGGGAAATTAAGAGATACATCAAGTTGTAGGCCCAGTTGAAGAAATTGGAAGTTCTCTGCATATTAGGCAAAAATAAGATAAGAGTATTGAGGATAACAACTTTAGTTTACCATTGCATTTGATTATTAACATTTAGTTTTATAGAAAGTTGTGATGGGATTATGGGGTGGCTAACTTTTGTGTTAATGGGATGATAGAATTCTCACTCAAATCTCAATTAGCAAAAAATATGTTGTTGAAGGAAAATTCATTTTTTCATGCTTCAACATACTAAAATGATGGATAATTCGATAGTGAATAGTTTAATAATATATTAAGAATTGAGTTTTGAGTTTAATTCAATTTTATGACACTATCAACTTATATAAGATGTAGTTTTTATTCACTTCTGTGCCATAAAATGTTTCTATCTCTAGTTATGTATAATCTCCAATATCAAACTATTTCTATTCCTTTTGCTGTCAAACACACTTCGGATAAAAATTACTTACAAAGGATTTGAGGTTGCAAACAATTTTCAAACTAAGAACACTTGTTAGAATTTCTCCTTTCACTGTTTCTTTTGATTTTTTTTTCAACTTAGTATTCATTCAGATACAGAACCAGGCTAACAGAACCTTTGATGTGATTGCTGATAAATTCGCTCTATAATGCCGAAAAGAGCGACGGTCTCACGCTAAGCAATTTCCTTTGAGAGCATATCCAGAAGCTTATAGTGATGGTTTTTGTAGGATAGCTCCATTAGAAACATGTTTGGAAACACTAGTTTCCGGTTAATAACATTTTTTTTTTCTCAATTTCTTTTTTCAGAAAGTTACATGAAAAAAAAAAAGACGAGTTTTGTTCTAAACACTAAGGAATCCATAAAAATATTTAACTTTCTAGTGAAGGACGAGTGAATTTGATTTCAGACTTTTTATAGCTTAGTTCAAAAGTTAGTAATTTTGAAGCAGCATAGTTTCTGTTATCTCAACTTAGCCAAATTTTGTGTTCTTTTAACAAATAGAAAAGAAATAAACCTAAAAGATGATGAATGAGTGAACACATTATGTTAACAAATTGTTGCTATATCTTCTCAAACAAGACCAGTAGTTACAGAGAACTCCTGGTATCATTTTCTTGGATGCAAAAGTCTGACCATTTTTAAGGTATGAAAAGTTGTAAACCACAATTTGATTTCTTGGTTTCTTTTATGACCCTTTTATTGTTTTCTTGTGATATCATATTTTCAGCTCTTTACGGGCTACCATGCTTTTAATGTTCTCTTTCAATATTAGTATGGTAAGTCAGAACTTCACTCGGAAGGAGAGAAAGAGTGAGTGAATATACAAAATATTTCTAATAATACAAAATATTATGGATCTATACAAGGTAGATGATGAATGTGATTAGCAAATATTGTATCAACGGGCTTCTAACAAGGTAATGGTTATTTCATTTGTGGAACTTTTTTGCTGCTTACTTGTGGAGGAGTCCCCTTCACCTGAATATTTTCCAAAGAATCCTGGCTGTTTTGGCTCAGGCAATTCAACTTCACTCACTAACATTAAGAGCACACAAGACATTCCAGGCCTATCATCTGGATTCTGTTGAACACACAAGAGACTAACATGAATGCAATGCAATATCTGTGATTGAAAAAGGGAGTTTTCTATGCTTTTATCAACCAGTTCTAGTGGTCTTCCTTTTTTCCAGAGATCCCATGCCTGAAAGACATTAAAATTGCTTGTCATAAAGGATACACACCTGTTTCAAGCATGCGTGTGAGTTTACAATTTGTCTCAAATTACTTACATGGCCTATGAGATTTTGGCTGTGGTTCTGATTATAATATCCTCTGCTTCTCTTCCCAGATATAATCTCCATCAATAAAACTCCAAAGCTGAAAACATCAGATTTCACTGAAAATAGCCCATCAGTTGCATATTCTGGTGCCATGTAGCCACTGCAGAACACATTTTTAAATGAAAACTGTTAATTCATTACTTGAATTGAAACTCTTAACATTTATTCTGATGCCTTGAATCTCTTAACTAGGATAAAACAGATGTCATGAATTCATCTTGACTGGAAGAACATGTATTCACTTACTAAGTACCAACTATTCTCCTAGTGTTTCCTTCTTTCTGATCTCCACCAAATATTCTAGCCATGCCAAAATCTGAAATTTTGGGGTTTAACTCATTATCAAGTAAAACATTACTTGCTTTGAGATCTCTATGAATAATCCTTAGCCTGGAATCCTGATGAAGGTAGAGAAGGCCCTTAGTAATTCCACACATAATGTTGAAGCGCTTTGACCAGTCTAGTAACTCACTTTTTTCCTGATCTGCCAGATTTCCATCAGAAAACAAAATCAATTTCATTATCATGAGATTAATCTTAACTTCTTGAATATACAATTCCTTCCTTGGATCCATACCAAAAATAAATGAGTTCAGGCTACCATTTATCATGTACTCATAAACCAACATTTTTTCCTCTCCTTCAAGGCAACATCCAAGAAGCTTTACAAGATTGCGGTGTTGAAGTTTTGCAATCAATTTTACTTCGTTCTTGAATTCGGTCAATCCTTGTCCTGAGCTTTCTGAAAGCCTCTTCACAGCAATTTCCAGCCCATCTGCTAGAGTTCCCTGAAAAATTAAATTTTCAAATGATCATGTCATAGAATTGTTCATTTTATTTCCCAATTCTTAATGTCATAATAATCTGGAAGCAAATTACCCTGTATACAGATCCAAAACCACCTTCTCCAATTTTGTTCTTGATTGTAAAGTTGTTAGTGGCTTTGGCTATAGTTGACAAGTCAAAAACTGGTAGGTCCATATCAGCCTCTTGGATTCCACTGTTTTGATATGATCTGATACTGAAGTCTGATCTCTCTGACAAAGTATAAGTGGGTGGTTTTAGATTGTGACTACTGACAAGCATTGCAACAAATGTCTTTCAATTATTGGAAGAATTGCAATTTCATCTTTTTCATACAAAGAAAAAAAATCCTATATCCTACGAGTTACTCCAAAGCTGGATGCAAAGAAATAACACAGGAAATGAGAGACCTGGTAACTCCAACTGCATGCAAAGAATTAGGAAAGTATGCACAGAAAAAAGTGTTTCAATTTTAATCAAGTTAATTTTGAGACAACAAAAGTAAAAGTTCATTTTGATTTACCTTTCCCAACATTTTAGCCAGACAAAATTATTTAAAAAAAGGTCTGCGTATAAGAAGATGTGTCAATTGGTTGCAATCATAAATAGCCACCTAATCCTCCAGTCGAGGAAGGAATCAGAGCAATTGTCTTCCATGACTTCTCAACATCCATATGTCAATTTTTCCTGCTATTTCAAACGGAATTCCATAAACTTCTCATTTAGCACGCAGCTACTGACCAATGAAGGTAACCAAATTGGCAATAGTGGAACTTGAACGTAAGTTTTTTAACCATGTAACATGGATACTGAAACGGATATGAACACTTCGACATGTATAATCTTTAAAACATAAATCTTTAAAACATAAAACATGAGAATACGAATCTATATATTATGTAATTATTAATTATATAAATCGACAATTAAGATTTATGTGAAAAAGTTAATCAAATATAATAAAATAAAAAACGAATCTATTTCATCTATCTAAAATCTAAAAAGTGAAAAAAAAAATATAATTCATTTAAGGCTTTTCATCCCTTTCTTAATCATCTTCATTGGAAAAGACACCTTAGTTTAAATTCATTTAAAGAAAAATGAACAACTTTAAAAGATTTCGCATGATATGATAAAGAGATTAAATAAAAACATTCCCAATAATACATATATAATATGAATATTCCTGATTACATATAAGATTTGTTCATTGTTTCTATAATCACAATAGAAATTTATATCATAAATTAAAAAATCACTGTATTTGTTCTTTTTAAAATTGTGTTGAAACAGTATTAAAATTGTCATAGATCCAAAAAAATATTCTTGGAATTGAATATTTCACTGATACTAATTGTATAAGTCACATATTAGTGTCCGGTATGTGTCAGACACAGGACATATCATGTTTGCTTTTGTTGTGGATCACAGTATGGCTGGGAAATACTATATATGTGCATATATCTAATACAATACTACAACATTAGTAAGCAATTCAGTTCAGATAGTGTTTTTTCCCTCATGAGAAGAGGAACAGAAAGGTGAATTTTACCTTTCACATTGGCGCGTGATTTCTTTCTATAGCACAAGCCAAGTACTATTAGAATACCAGAAACTGTGGCCACGGCCAAAGAAGCTGTTACTGCCACCAAAACTCCTCCCTTCTTGTGGCTCTCACTGGTGTGCTCTAATTGAATTTTATCACAAATTTACAGAAGGTGGCATAAGTATTTCCAGATGAAAATGTAGCCTAGCTAAGAATTTTCTGAAGGACTAAAAGGTGGCAAAGTTTATAGTTCCTACCTAATTCTGAAGCATCCATTCGAACATATAGATCCTGGCCTCCATCTGAAAACTGTCTAACATCAATTAGATCACCAAACCACATGGCACAACCAGTTCCTTCACTGATATCTGAATTTGCATAAGCCATACAAGAACAGTTATCCAAGCACTTGGCTCTGCATTCCTCTAGCCCAATTGTCTGATCCAGCCAAGTATGTGTAGTGTCAGGCGTTTTCATCTCAGGCAATTTGATAAATCCATCCATGTGCTTGTTCTCACAGCTTAATTCCTTATTACGGACACATCCATGAGACCAATCCATTGAGCTCCATGCTTGAGGGGACTTAGGCTTGAACCCTTTCAAACATTGGCACACAGGTGAATCTGATATAACACAATTTGCATTAGCTCCACAAAGGGAATAACTGTCACATAAGTCCAATGGCACTGAAGTGTACACCTCCCATATTTGCGTTGATTCAATCCATACGTACCGCCTACGAACGTAGCTTGTTCCATTCAGCACCAACCTTGAGATCACAGAGGAGTTCTTAAGGCTATATGTGTAGTAAACTTCAGCTTCGTTGAAAACAAACCTGAAGTCATAAATGGGGTTGGCCTTAACATGTGGTGAACCACTTGAATGCAAGCCATTCCATGGTCCACTTCGGTAGAACTTTTGGTTGCCCTTCATCATGTATGCTTCAGGATAGGTGTGGAGCACCATACCAAAAGAGAAGTCACTAGGAGATGGATCATCAGGACTCTTCCAAGCTGTTAGCTTCCTATTGATACCAGTTCTCAAGTCCCAACCAAACTTCATTTCTGGTAAGAAAGTGTCAGTGGGGTAGTCAAAACTCTGCCACAAGTAGGCCTCAATGTTTGCATCTTTCTCGTCTCTTACCACTAGATTGCCAGAATCTAAGAGAAGGGCTACTGGACTTTCTGCTTTTCTCAAAGAGGTTGTAGACCAAACAACTTTGCCATTCTGTGTGAGGACAAGGTTCCCAGTGCTGGTGTTCATTCTCAACATGCCAGATGAATCATTGATAGGACTTAGCCTGTTTGCTACCCAAACCACAGTTTGAATAGGAATTTTCCCGTACCAAATCCCCAGGTAACGTTTCTGGGAATTTCCTGGGGTGAAGAATCCAAGTTCAAATGTTCCATCTTTGGAGACCAAGGTGGTGTTATTAACATCATCACTAAGGGACAGGTCTTGAGAAATGGAATCAAGTGCTAAGGAAATTTCACAAAGATAGACAAGTATATGATAGCATAGAAAAATGATTCTCATAAAAGACATAAGGTTCTTCATGTTGTAACTTCTCAAGAATTATGCACTTCAGCTACATAAATATATAGTGATTGATAAATTGCTTAGGCTTTTGCAATGACGTTCTAGTTCTATACAAACATGTTATTGGCACCCTATCCAATAGTATTGTAGGAAATGTGAACACATGAATGACCATGATGCTTCACTGTATCTGGTTGAAAAATGTTACTTGTTTATGTGATGTCATATTATAAATAAATAAGTGAAAAGATTAATTCAGTAAATAATTGCGACTTTGTTGTGGAGAAAGAATATATTATGTTACTTTTATAGTGAAAATCAGAAAGTGGTGGTTTGTTGGGGGTGGTTGTGAAAAATTATAGAAGTAGTAAATGGTAGACTTGAACAAACTGGTGCAGTTTCTTTGAAACAACTTTGAACACTAACAGGCACAGTATTGGAGAGAAGAAGAGTAAGAAATTGTGAATGAACAATTTGCAAAGGGCAGTTTCAGATGAAACATTGCTTTAAGCAAAGTCTAGAAACTTGAGACTCCTAAAGTCAAAGTCTCTCCTGAATTGGTCCATAAGAAAATGGCTATGTATCTCAAAGAGAAGACTTTTCTTGTGTGGCCCAAAACTTTGGCAAAAGAAATATCTCTATCTGTAATTGTTTAAATTCTGTGCCTCTGTCTCACATATTTGTTTTCCATATACAAATCATTATCAATCAATTATTTTTATATTTTTTTAATACATGGAGAAAAGAAAAATAAAATAAAATAAAAAATAATTTTCTGTAAAACATTTTTAATCGAAAAAGAAAATTCTAAGGCTAAATAAATAAAAAGAGGAAGGGACGACGCTATATTGTTTTGTCTATTTTATTATTATTTAAAAGTTAAACGTGATAAAGTTACGAAACAGTATTTTTTTTATGTAAACATTAAAAATGTATTTAAAAATTAAAAAGAATTTACTTAGCTTTAAAATTGATTTTACAATTAAAACTAGAGTAGAATGTACTAACCGTACACAACTTTGTTATACTATCATCTGATTATAAAATAATAATATTGTGGACCTATGTAGCACCGACACAACACAGACACTGATACGACACGAACACGAAAATACATAAGATTTTTAAAATGTAGGACACGGGGATACAAATTTATATATTATATAATTATGAATTATATAAATTGACAATAAAGATTTATGTGTACAAATATGTTCTAGATTATTTGTTTGGAGCAGAAATATGTTTTTCATGACTGATTTACAAGGATTTGTTTTTTCTTTTTATAATCATAATAACAATTTATACAATAAAGTTTGATTTTTTGAAAATTAATGTATTTTTCCTTTTTAAAATTATGTTAGAATTGTACCGACCCGTCCTCGGGTGTTGACCAAAGTCAACACTTGGTAGGACCCATCAGAGGCGCAGTGAGGTGAGAAGGGGGGTCGACCAGGCCTCGGGCGTTGACTGGCCTCGGGCATTGACTGGGTTTGGACCAAGAAGTGCTTACAGTTGGGTGGTGCCACCCCCCGATACCCACGGGTGGGAGTGACCGTGGAGAGGGCGGCACGAGTAGGAGGCGGCACAATAGGGGCGTGGAGGCCTCGGGCCTCGGTACCCCGAAAGATTAATAATAGAAGAGAGAGGTGGTTTCCAAGCCACACCCCCAGTACCAGCAGGGAGAGGCCCAACTTGCGGAGTATCTGTGCATGAGGCGTGGGAACGCGGTAGTACGCACCACCGTTAGAGAACCACTGGGACAGATACGACCCATGAGAGGGCCACGTCCCAAGGGGTACTCTACATGCATGGTACGTGAGGAGGGCAGAAATACTCCCAGGGCGAGTGACTAGAAGCTGGGGCGCATGAGTTGGCACCCATGTAGTCACCCCCCGCGCCAGATGCACTTCGAGAAGGGAGACTTACACGTTGGGATTTCCCTAAGTTGGGTTACAGCGTCGTAAGGCCACCCGCGCAGAGTTACGCTTAAGTCAGAAGGAGACACGTGGCAGAAACACTGAAAAGGTATATAAGTTCTCGTTGTCAGTAGGTTAAGGGAGGTTTTCACATTTTCAGTCATTTGGACCTTTTAGACTTTGAGTCATTTTACGCTTACTCACTGTACGCACGAGTGACTTGAGAATGAGAGAGAAAACAATTAGAATTCAGTTACGCACCTTCTGAACATGGTGTTTGTGGTGTTCTGATACGGAGGTGCACGGTGTTTCCTGCCAGTACTGACTTGAGCGTCGGAGAGCAAACGACCGCGAGGGCGCCCTTTGTTCTCTCTGTTTCAGGTATTCATGGCGGCGAAGGGTGGAGATTTGGAACGAAGACGAAGGAGTCCTTGATACGCAGCTTGAAGCTACGCATGAAGAACAATCTGGTCAATCGGCAGGAACATTTGGCGCCCACCGTGGGGTCTGATCTAAAACAGTAGTCCCGCCACAAGAAGTTCGAGTTTCAGTAGCGACAGCGAAGTTCGTGGAAGTTTTCCAAGATTCTTGCAAGATTCACCGATAATCTTCAAGATTCGTTCAGTTCCGCCGCAAGAAGTTCGAGTTTCAGTAGCAACAACGAGGTTCGTGGAGGTTTTTCAAGATTCTTGCAAAATTCACCGCAAATCTTCAAGATTCGCTCAGTTCCACCGAAGAAAGTTCCAAGATTCACAGTAACAGTTCAAGATTCTCCAAGAAACCGTGAAGAATGAGGACTACGAGGCAGAGTTCAACAACACACGCAGAGAGTGATGGCATGACCTTGCAACAGGTCATGGAGGTGATACAAGGCCTTCAAGAGGCGATGGCGGCGTCGAAGGTGGGGCAAGAACGCATTCAGTTGGATCTTGCGGCGTCGCAGGCGAGAAACAAACAGTTGTGTCGTGCGAACGAAGAGTTGCGCCGTGGGTTGCGGTGTCGCTAGTGTTTCACACCACCTAGGGAGTTTCCTATGCCTTTCTCGCAGTCCATCATGGAGGCAGTGATCCCACACACGTTCGTAAGTCCGAAGGTGACGTTCACGGGGATGGAGGATCCAGAGGCGCACCTCACTGCGTTCCACACGCAAATGATGCTTGTCGGCGGTTCTGACACCGTGAGGTGCAAGTTATTCATGAGCACGCTGACTGATTCATTAGCCTTCCAGCTGGTCACGTGACCTCCTTTGCGCAGCTTTCACAGTTGTTCAGGGAACAGTATATCGTGAACCGGGCTCCCCCGCCGGTGTCGTATGACCTCTTCGACTTGAAGCACTACCAGGGGGAGACGTTGAAGGAGTACATCAACCATTTTGGGGCGCAGGTGGTGAAGGTTGGCACCACGGAAGAGCCAATGATCGTGTATGCGTTCAGGAAGGGGATCTGCCTTGGGCCATTCTGCAAGTCGCTCATCAGGAATCGCCCCAGAACTTTCGCAGAAATCAGGCGTCGCGCGGTGGAGCACATCGCAACGGAAGGTGAGGTGTGTGAGAAGCGTGCAAGTGTCGCACCCGCACGCCCTAGAGCACAGTCGCGCGCACAGCCCGCGGGGGTGAATGACGCCGCGACAGGGAGGAAAGGTCAAGAGAGGAAGCTCCCCTACGAGGCGAGGAAGCCCTTGGCCAGGGGGCGCTCAGGGGAGAACAGGCCAGTCAGGCACGACTTTGTGGTGGTGTTGAAGGACCTCATCGCTGTGCCCAACATCGCAGATAGGCTGAGAGTCCCCACGAAAACAGACAAGGTGTTGGGACCACACAAGGACGCGTGGTGCGAGTTCCATCAGGCGTTCAGGCATTCGATTACCAACTGCCTAACTTTGGGCTATCAGTTGGACGAGCTAGTGAAGAGCGGGTTCTTGAAAGATTATCTGGCGGGGTCATCCGCAGCTACGGCCTTGGCGGTACCAGTAGAGGATCAGGCCCATGAGATGCGTATCCATGGGGAGGTTCACACCATTTATGGTGGTTTTTCAGGCGGAGGATGCACTGCCTCTCAGCGCAAGAGGTACGTGCGGTCAGTGAACTCGGTGGCTAAGCAGGGGGCGAATGACTCGCTGGACATCGACCTTGCGTTCACGAGGGCTGATCTTCACGACGTCGTCCCCCACGATAACGACTCTGTGGTGATTTCAGTCATAACCGCAGGGAGGAGGGTGCACCGCGTGCTCGTGGACCAGGGCAGCTCTACGGACGTAATGTTTTGGTCCACGCTCAATAAGTTGCAGTTGTCCCCTGATCTGCTGAGGCTATATACAGGGTGCTTGTATGGTTTGGCAGGGGACCAACTGGATGTGCGCGACTATTTAGAGCTGTGGACGACTTTCATGGATAGTACGGCGTCGTGCACTGAGAACATAAGGTATCTAGTTGTGAACGCCAATTCGGCGTACAACATTCTGCTGAGGAGGCCAACCTTGAACAAATTGAGGGGGGTGTCGTCTACACGGCACATGAAGCTGAAACTGCCTGATCTCAGTGGCAGAGTGATCGTGATAAAGTCTGATCAGAAATAAGCGAAGAAGTGCTATGAAAATAGCCTGAAAACAAAGAGAGGCGTGTTCATGGTGGTGGAGCGCCCACCCAACGCGGAAACGCCCACGGGTGAGAGAGCTCGTGGAGGAGACGCCCACGGAAGAGGCGCGGGGGAACGGGTTGTAAGAAAAGATGGCTTTAAACTAGAGGGGGGTGAATTGTTTAAAGAGAGTTTTCGCAAACTTTTCAAAACTAGAATGAATTTATCTCAGGAAACAATTGATTCAGAAATTCAGTTCGCCAAAACAGTAAGCAACTTGACCAGCTCAGAAGTTTCATCTTCAAGATTAACTTTAAAATAGAGTAGAAATTTAGATATCAAAACAGCATATGGATAATGATAATCACCTAACCTCATGGCTTTTTGCATGTGTTCTTTGATGATATGGATCCAATTGATTTTGATTTTCTTGGTGATGCAGAAGATATAAACCAGATCTTCTTCAGTTAGCACAGAATGATTACTCCCCCTTGGAGTTAGAATCCAAGTTACAATGAGAGCAAGCATCTCTCATCAAGCTTCAAACCTCCAACCGAGCATGTACTAACTTGAGCATGTTTATTCTTTAAGCAACTTTTGTAGAATTGGATTTTGTTAAAATCCTTCCACCACACCAAGGTTTCCCTTGTTGATTCTCAGACCAGAGAACTTAAGACCAGCAACAGCAGTCCATACTTCATGAGTTATCTCCATTTCTACACCTTTCACATGAGACACTAGATTGTTTCCCTCAAACTTCAAGTTTGTGTAGAACACCCTCACCAAATCTGGATAAATATTTCCCTTCATCTCCGGGAACTTTCTGAGAGATTGATCCTTGAGCAGCCTTCTCACATTATCAAGCTTTTGACTTTTCAGCCAATCAAAGCATACAACCTTGGGGTTGTTTATCTTCTTGATACTTGTTTCATACCTATACTTCTCAATGAGATCATTGTCTCCAGAAAACCAGCCTTCTAGCCTTCCTCCAGACCTTACAACCCTGGTTTTGACTCTCTTTGAGGTGGGAGGAGTTGATTCCATGATGGCAGAGACGAAAACAGAGGAGAACACACTTCACAGTTTTTTGCAAGAGATGTTGCAATTGGTTGTTCTTGAGGAAGAAATCTGCACCAGATTTTATAGCAGTAAGAGAATCAATTTGAATTTAATTTCATTCAATGGGTACTTGGTTTTCAGAGAGAGAGGACTTGACTCTGCTCTGCACAGAAAATGTCAGAAAAGGCTGAAAATCACATGGTCTTCACATGTGATCTTTGACTAGTCATTAAGGCTCTTGAAATTCCAAGATTTTGGAATATATTCCTTTATGACTGTTGTAACTTCTTTCTGAACATAATCAGCTTTCAACACAGATTCTTTGACCAAGATTCTCTCTTTTCAATTGATCTGCAACGGATAGAAATTCAAAATAGCAATTAAAACCATTTCTTCATAGTGCTGTCAGACCCAAAGCAATCGGTTGTTTCGAAGAAACAATCGGTTGTTTTTCTGCAGCAGTTAAAAACTTGTTTTTGAATTTTAACCATGAGCAGAAGCAGTTCAAAGAAGATGACATTGATTATAAAAAGATTGTTTAACCATAAAAAAAGGCTTTGAAACAGAAATTAAGAACAAATAAAGGAAAGTCTTATCCTTATGTTGATTCTTCAATGAGCCATGTGCTTTATGATCAAGAAGCCTCTTTTCACTGTTGAGGTCTTTTGCATAGCATTGATTCAGCTTCAATGACTGCCTTTTTCTTCAACAGCTTGATTAGTTGACTCAGTTCTTCCTTTTTCTTTATTTTTCCTGCATAAACGATTTCAAGTAGCAAGATTTGGTCCCCTTACAAATTTGGGTCCGTTTGTCTTTTCTTTGCAGTTAGAAACATCACATCCCTTAGGAATCCATTTCATAAAACTTCTTGGAACAGAATATTTCCTTATTTTATAGAACCTAACAGAGTGGCCTTTCTTCATGCAGTAAAAGCATGTAACAACCGGTTGTTTTGTCTTAACAATTGTTTTTTTTTTCTTAAAAAAAATTTGAAAACTTATCTTGCTTGTTTTGTGGATTAAAGCCTAAACTAGCCTTTCCAAAAACACAACTTTGAGATGCTAAGACATTCTCAAAGTTTGATTTCCCCTTTGAAAGCTTGTCCACAGTTTCAACAAGATAATGAACCTTTTTCTCAAGATTTTCACAATTTTTGCAAATGAGAGTATCATACTTGCAAGAGGCATTTTTGAAATGATTTTCCAATTTTTCAAAATCACTTTTTGCTTTTTCCAGATCCTCTTCAAGTGATTTAACTCTCTTTTCAAGCCAAATGTTAAGATCTTTCAATCGGTTGTTTGAAAGAACCAATCTATTAGCTTCATCATGTGTTTCTTGAAAAGCTTCAAGTAATTCACTATAATTTTGTTCATTTAAGGAAGCACATGAACTTACCTCACTTGAACTGCAAGATTCATCATCATTTTCAGCTACCAAACATATGTTTTCTTTTTCATCTTCACTTGATGAAGAACTTGATGATGACACCTCATTTTCATCCCAAGCTATGTAGGCTCTTTTTGTCTTGCCTTTCTTCTCCTTGTAACTAGTCTTTTTCTCTTTGCTCTTGTTTGGACAATCTGCCTTTATATGACCTTGCTCACCACAACCAAAACAAGTATAGTTATTTGAATTGAATTCATTAGGTTTCTTGTTTCCATACTTATCCTTGTTGTTGTCTTTGTTGCGGTTTCTCTTTAGGCATTTGCTGAATTTTCTTGACAGCAAGCTAAGGTTTTCCTCATCACTATCATCACTAGAATCTTGCTTTCCCTTGTGTTTGGATGCTTTCAAAGCTATGCTCCTTGTGTGCTTATCTTCACTCTCTTGAACATTGAGTCTATTCATCTCTAGCTCATGTTCCCTAAGCTTTCCAAACAAAGAAGCAACACTTAATGATGTTAGATCTTTAGATTCGGAAATAGCAGTTACCTTTGGTTGCCATGCTCTATCAAGACATTTCAAGATCTTGATGTTCAGCTCTTCTTTATCAAAGGTCTTGTCTAGGCTCATAAGGTGATTGATGATGTGCGTAAATCTTTTCTGCACCTCAGCAATTGTTTCTCCTTTAAGCATTCTAAACATCTCATACTCTTGGATAAGAGCATGCTTTCTATTTCTTTTCACCTCATTTGTTCCTTCATGAGTGACTTCCAAAGTGTCCCACATTTCTTTTGATGATTTGCATTGCGAGACCCTGAAAAACTCATTAGAATTTAAAGCAGAGGTTATAATATTTTTGGCAATGCAATTGAATTTGGCCTTTTTGCTTTTTGCATCAGTCCATTGAGACCATGGTTTCTCAATGACAGATCCATCCTTTTCAAACTTTAGGATAAAAGGACCATTTTCAATTGCATCCCAAATTCCTTTGTCAAAAGATTCCATAAATATTTTCATTCTTACTTTCCAAAACTGGTAGTTCAAACCACAAAACAAAGGTGGTCTGTTAATTGAAGCACCTTCCCCAAAAGGTAGTCTATCAGCCATTAAAAAGATTTTTTTGGATCAACTTGAATAACTTTCAAGAACCAAGCTTTTGATGCCAATTGTAGGAAAAGATGGCTTTAAACTAGAGGGGGGTGAATTGTTTAAAGAGAGTTTTCGCAAACTTTTCAAAACTAGAATGAATTTATCTCAGGAAACAATTGATTCAGAAATTCAGTTCGCCAAAACAGTAAGCAAAAGTTGTAGTACCAGAAAAACAATTGGTTGTTTCGTGGAAACAATCGGTTGTTTATACCAGTAAACAACAAAATAAACTGAATTTAAAGAGTTAGAGATAGAGAGATTGTACACAGTTGTTTATACTGGTTCACTCCAAACCAGAGCTACATCCAGTCTTCTCAAAAACCCTGAGGAAATCCACTAAGCAATCACACCTTGATCACTTACACAACAACCAAGAGAATGACCTGGAACACCTCAACAAACACACTCTCCTTGGTCAACACACCAACACTAAGATTGTTGATCTTGATCCCCTCAAGAACACACAGCCAATCTCAGCAAACACAGAAACGAATACTTGTTCAACAGAGTACAAGGATTACACTTGTTACAGAAGATAATCTGAAATCAATACAAGCAGAATCCTATTCCATACACTTTGATCAATCACTAACTCTTAGCAATCTCAGCTCTTTGAAAAACTCAAAAACAAACTCTTAGGAAAAACTTTTTCAAAGATTCTTAAATCTCAAATCTGTTTTTCTAAATATATTCAAAGATGTAGTTTGTTATCAAATCTTAACAAACTTTTAAATTGCATTAAAAGATTGGTCAAAGCATTTAATGACTGGAGCGTAAGCAGTTAAATCAGTTAAAGATCAATCAAACAGAAAACAGTTTTTTTGTTATGGTCCCAAAACAAACAATCGGTTGTTTCCTCGAATCAATCGGTTGTTTTGGTACTTAACAGTTCAACCATTTAAAAACAGTTTTCAATCTTTTCCTCAAAACACCTAAGTATAAACAATCGGTTGTTTCGATAAAACAATCGGTTGTTTTAACTTAGTTTGAAAACATTTTACTTTCACAAAGATTGAGAATGCTAATGCTTTAGATGTAATCAAAGGGTGGATTACAACATATAAACTACCCCAGAACTAAGCTAAACCAGCACAGCAACATCAAGCACAGTCAAGGCTTCAACATCCTTTAAAGGATTTGGATTCTTCAAAACTTGAATACCACTTGGTTCAACAGGGGTCATATAAGCTTGAGACTCTGGAGGGAGGCCCCATCCCGAGCACTTGGAACGCGATAAATTTGAAGTTTTATTTTAGCTAAAAACTTTATACAGTGTACAGTTCAAGGGGACACTCTTTTTCCCTTACGGGGGTTTTTTAATGAGGTCACCCAAGTAAAAATCAGTTTGAGCATACATTGTCTTCAGTTTTCCTTATTATGATGTAAAGAAACGCTAAGAGGAAATGACGTGGTTCAGTAAGAAACAAACCCGTCGCCTTGATGTTTAGACACCTCAGCAGGAGTGACGCAAATATCTCCTCTGGGCGTGGGCACCAAGGGTGCAAACCGCCTCGAACGTTTATGTTAAACCAAGTGGTGTTCAAGCTTTGAAGAATCCAAACCCCTTTGAAGGATGTTGAAGGCTAGGTTGTGCTTGTTGTTGCTGAGCTGTCTTAGAAAGGATCTGGGGTAGATTGTTTATGTAATCCACTCTTGATTGAATCCAAAACATAGGAATTCTCAATCTTTTTAAGAGAAAAGTGTTTTTCAAGCTAAGTGAAAAACAACCTGTTGTTTTGTCGAAACAACCGATTGTTTTATACTTAGGTGTTTTTAGAAAAGGTTGATAATTTTTTTTCAAATGGTTGAGCAATCAAAACCAAAACAACCGATTGATTCGAGGAAACAACCGATTGTTTATTTTGGTACCGTAACAAAAAAATGGTTTGTGCTTTGATTGAGCATTAAATGATTTTCTAACTGATTACACTCCAGTTTTTAATGCTTTGACCAATCTTTAAATGCAATGAAAAGTTTGTTAAGATTTAATAACAGACAACAACTTTGATATATACAGAAAAACATATTTGAGTTTTTCAACTTACTGATTTTGAGTTTTTGAAAAGTTGAGATTGCTTAGAGATTGAGTTTGATCAAAGAGTGTGAGATAGGATTTTCTCTTGTATTGATTTCAGATTTGCTTCGGTAACAAGTGTAATCCTTGTATCTGTTCAAAGAATCTTTGTGTGTTTGCTGAGAAGTGATGTGTGTTCTTGAGGGAATTAAGATCAGCATTCTTAGTGTTGGTGTGTTGACCAAGAGAAGTGTGTGTCTTGAGGGGATTAAGGTCACTTTCTTGGTTGTGTTGTAAGTGATCTAGGTTTGATTGCTTATTGGTATTCCTCAGTGGTTTTTTGAGAAGACTGGATGTAGCTCTAGGTTTAGAGTGAACCAATATAAATCTCTGTGTGCATTTTCTCTATCCCTTAACTCTTTAAATTCAGTTTTTATATTTGTAAACTGGTATAAACAACCGATTGTTTCTGCGAAACAACCAATTGTTTTTTCTGGTGCTGTGCTTTTAGCTTTGTGTTTTGAAAAACTGATTTCTTAATGAAGATATTCTCGAAGTAATTTCATTCTTGGCTTAAAAGTTTGCGAAAACCCTCTTTAAACAATTCACCCCCCCTCTAGTTTAAAGCCATACATTCTAACAGTTTAGACACCCCGAAGGGGAGTGGCGGGGGGCGCACTCTTTGGGCGTGGGCGTTGAGTGCGAAAGGTAAGCATAACCCAGTTAAAATTCAGGTGTCTTGTCCCTGGGTGGGAGTTAAGGGATTCCTTCGGGATGCCTCCTCCCCAGGTGAGAGCGACAAGCCCCCGGTCGCCCTGATGTTTAGACACCTCGCAAGGAAGTGGCGGGGGGCGCTTCCTTCGAGCGTGGGCATCAGGCAGAAAGGAAGTTCTGAGTAGTGGAGAGCCAAGTGCCTTGGTGCAGATACACGCCAGATAGGAGGAGCGTTATCCTTCGGGAAACCTTCTCCTTAGGCGTAAACGCCAAGTCCCTGGTCATCTTGGTGTTTAGACGCACCGGGGACGATACGACACTGCTTTTAGCAGGCCTCTCCTCGGGCGTGGGCACCAAGTGCAAGAGATAAGGACTAGTTGCCTTGGTGTTTAGACACACCGGGGACGATACGACACTGCTTCTAGCAGGCCTCTCCTCGGGCGTGGGCACCAAGTGCAACTTTGTCCCAGTGTCTAGACACACTGAGGACAAAACGGCCCTACTTTTAGCAGGCCTATCTCGAGTGTGGGCACCAAGTACGAGTAAGTAGGCTTCGGCCAAGATAAGTCCTCATTTGCCTTTGAGCGACGTCGAGGCCAGTAATACCTTCGGGGGAAGGCGCCTCAGGGCCACGAAGGTTAAGCGAAGATCAAGATAAGAGATTCCTACGAGTTAAGAAGAGGAAGGGATCGGGAGCAAGCGAAAGGTATGCACGTTTGACTTCGTAAGAAAGATAAAAGCGCGTGCTGCCTATAGTTCGAGAAAGAAAGTAAGCTAAGCGAAGTGAAATCAAAGGTAAATAGTAGAAACACCTTTGAAGCAGTGAATAAGCATATGAAGCAGAAGGTGCAAGTAAGAATAGATAAAGATAAAGTTAAACGTCGACATAAGAGTTAAGCATGTTCGGGAGGTTACAGGGTTAAAGAAGAAAGACTAAGACAAGTTAAAGGGACGAGGCACTATCTTGTCGTCAGCCACATGGTTGTCCGGGGTGAAGAAAGCAATGTCCACCTCAGGGTGCTTGCAAGCCACCTGAGCCAGGGCATCTTCAAACCCAGTGCCATAGGCCTCTGCGCCATCAGTTAAGAGTTCTGCCTTGACCTCCTTAGCTTTTTCAACATGAGCAGCAAGGGCTTCGGTTTTCTCTTTCAGTGCTTGTTGGCAGGTGGCCAGCTCACCTTCAACCTTGCCCAGAAGTACTTCGCGGGTCACCAATCGCCCCTCAAGGTTGGTTATATTTTCTTCTTTCTCCTTGAGGGTATCTTTCAGATCAGCTAGTTCTACCCGCAAAGGCACCACCTTGCCCAAGAGAGTGGCGTACTCCTGTCCCGCTCATGGAGTTTTCTGTTGGCCTCACGCTCAGCGTCGCGAACCACCCTCAGCTCCTCGTTGAGAGTGTTCTCTTTTTTAAGGAAGTGCTGCCCTAACCGAGCCATTTCTTCCTTCAGCTTAACCACCTCGCTCACCACGGCTTGGCGCTGGTCCAGCTCTTTTTTCAGTTTGGCCACTTCGTCAGCCAGGGCCAGTTTTTCCTTAGCAGTTTGCTCTCGGTGTTTATGGAGTCGAGCAAGGTAGCTCCCAAGGATGCAGTGTACACTTTCGGCCAACGCATCTTCAGTTTCTAAGTTCTCAGATTCAGCCTGCCGCCAACCCCTTGGAGTTGTTGAATGGCGCGGGGGAGCTCAGGGGCAGTTGCGGGAGTGGGCTCAGCCGAAGTCTCCACCGCCTCCTCGAGAGCAAGATGAGGTGGAGGGGAGGGGGACCTCGGGGGTTCGTCGTGCGCACCGCTGGGGGCTTGGCGGAAGAAGAATGGGAGGTGGCCACCCTGTTGGTTTTTCTCCTCTTAAAGGCAGGACCCCCAACAGATTCTTCTTCCTCGTTAGATTCGATATGCACCACACCCTCGTTTCCTCCCAAAGGGGTTGGAGGTGAGGCAACTCTAACCGTGGCCAGGGGGATAGCCTCGATTGGAGCTGGAGAGTTATGGGCATCCTTTGGGGTGTCAGGGGTGGGGCTCGCCGGGGTTGTTGCAGTTGAAGGCATAGTGGTGGAAGTAGGAGGTGTAGAAGGACCTGCCTTGCCGGCAGCGCCATCGCGAGCCAAGAGTCCAGTAAATCTAGCACGCTTTTCTTCGTTCATCACCATGACTGCACCAGGAGAAGCAAGTTAAAGGCATGTATAGTTAAAAATGAACGAGAAAGATAAAACATGCATAGTTAAAGGTGCAT
Source organism: Phaseolus vulgaris (assembly GCF_000499845.2). NCBI lineage: Eukaryota > Viridiplantae > Streptophyta > Magnoliopsida > Fabales > Fabaceae > Phaseolus > Phaseolus vulgaris. Next base: position 26,006,006 of record NC_023755.2, read on the forward strand.
GAGAAAGTTATGCAGAGCATGTGGTTAAAGGAATGATGAAGGAAACCCATACCCAGGTATTTGGCAAGGGCGGCGAGGTCGTGCCCATGCTTGATTATTTCAGCAGTATTGAAGATCATACCCAGGCTAGCCAAGACCTGGCATGTTTCGCGGCTAGTTAAGGAGAGCTCGTCCAGAGTTTTAGCCTTGCTAAATTTGATCTCCTCCACCCAGTATAGGGGAAAGCCATCAAGAGTCGTGCGATCGTGGTCAGAGGCGCACACTCTGAAGAATTTCCCTCTGAATCCCTTCTAGGATTGCTGGAAGAGGGAAAAGAGCACCCTCCCAGTTACGCCACTGAGGCTCACGCAGAGGTTGCTCCCAGGGCTCTTTGCTTTAAAGAAGTGGAGGAAGACATCCACTGAAGGGGAGAGGCGAAGAGAGAAGGCCCTGATGAATGCCCAACTATTGGGGTGTAGTTGGGCAGGGGCCACATTCAACTCCGTAAGTAGCTCCCTCTCAAAGCTGTTGAAGAGGAGACGTTGCCCTACGCGTTTGTAGACAGTTTGATAGAAAAAGAAAAAGGGTTCCCCGTTGTTGGAACGGTTGTCCACGCAAACAGGTTCACTAGGAACGCAGGGGCGAACAGAGATGTAAGCATCATCGTCCCTCCCAAACGCTCTCCCTATGGGTTCGCTTTTGATATGGTCCTTCCAATCTTCAGTCGAAGTGAGGGTTGAGGACTCAGCAAGAAGCCTATCAGAGGCCCAAGAGTAGGACTCTCTGTAGTTTACAAGTGGAGGTGGAGGGTTGGCAGTGGTCTTTGTTCGCGCCATGGACGAAGAAGCTAGAAAAAGAAAGGACAAAGGTTCAGCAAGGGGGGCTATGGTGTCAAACTACGGGAAACCCAGAAAATCCTACCCACGTGAGAAAGTTCAGAAAAACAGGGGAACGAAGAAATGCAGAAATTTAAACAGACCCAGGCAGTTCAATAGAGCATAATATCGAATGATAAGAGCAATGATCGGAGCAAAATGTTACCTTTGATGGTTGATCAGGGGAAAGTCTCGAGCTTGGAGGAAGACGAAAGGTAGGGAAACGCGAGGAAGAAGAAGAAGCTTGAGAGAGAAGTTGGCTTGATGGAACAGTGAAGTGGAGCGTATGTTTCGAAGTGTCTTAACGTAAACAAGAAGCGCAAACGACATTAAGACTCAGCCGTTGGATCGTGCCACGTGTAAGTTGTCTAAACGTGGGCAGAGAAAAGCTTTAGTGCACAGTACGCGTCCAATCGTTGAGCGCCACGTAAGGCAATCAGTTATGGAATGCCACGTAAGATCACCGGGCGTGGCCTCAAAGAGATGTGAGAGCGTGGCCCCACGAGTTGAGTGGGCGTGGGCTCAGAGGTATGACTGGGCGTGGCCTTAGTCTTTTCGCTGAACAGTTGTCAGCTTAAGACTGGGGGGCTTGTGTACCAACCCATCCTCGGGCGTTGACCAAAGTCAACACTTGGTAGGACCCATCAGGGGCACAGTGAGGTGTGAAGGGGGGTCGACCAGGCCTTGGGCGTTGACTGGGTTCGGACCAAGAAGTGCTTACAGTTGGGTGGTACCACCCCCCGATACCCACGGGTGGGAGTGACCATGGAGGGGGTGGCACGAGTAGGAGGCGGCACGGTAGGGGCGTGGAGGCCTTGGGCCTTGGTACCCCGAAAGAGTAATAATAGAAGAGAGAAGTGGTTTCCAAGCCACACCCCCAGTACCAGCAGGGAGAGACCCAACTCGCGGAGTATCTGTGCATGAGGCGTGGGAACGCGGCAGTACGGGCCATCGTTAGAGAACCACTGGGACAGATACGACCCATGAGAGGGCCACGTCCCAGGGGATACTCTACATGCATGGTACGTGAGGAGGGCAGAAATACTCCCAGGGTGAGTGACTAGAAGTTGGGGCGCATGAGTTGGCACCCATGTAGTCACCCCCCGCGCCAGATGCACTTCGAGAAGGGAGACTTACATGCTGGAATTTCCCTAAGTTGGGTTACAGCGTTGTAAGGTCACCCGCGCAGAGTTACGCTTAAGTCAGAAGGAGACACGTGGCAGAAGCACTGAAAAGGTATATAAGTTCTCGTTGTCAGCAAGTTAAGGGAGGTTTTCACGTTTTCAGTCATTTGGACGTTTTCACGTTTTCAGTCATTTGGACCTTTTAGACTTTGAGTCATTTTACGCTTACGCACTATACGCACGAGTGACTTGAGAACGAGAGAGAAAACAGTTAGAATTCAGTTACGCACCTTCTGAACACGGTGTCTGTGGTGTTCTGATACGGAGGTGCACGGTGTTTACTGACTTGAGCGTCGGAGTGCAAACGGCCGCGATGGCGCCCTTTGTTCTCTCTGTTTCAGGTATTCACGGCGGCGAAGGGTGGAGATTTGGAACAAAGACGAAGGAGTCCTTGATACGCAGCTTGAAGCTACGCACGAAGAACAATCTGGGCAACCGGCAGGAACAAGAATTGTACTAGAATTGTGATAAATCTAACAAATACTTTTTAAATTGGACACTTCACAAATACGTGTCCTACATGTGTCATATGAGTGTCGGTGTCCGATACGAGTATCGGACACCAACACGCCATTTAAGAGGAGTGTGTGTGAGCTTCATAATGTTCTAAAAAATCACATTTAATTAACTTTTAACTCATTTTTAATATAAAATTTTCATGGATATTGTATAAAAAAATTCTTACAAAATGAGGAAATTAATAAGAAATTTTCATTGAATTAATTGTGTGAACCAATGAACAGAACCTGGGATGATAATCTTATGCACCAAAATCATTTAGAATTTTTTTTTATTTGTTGTCTATTTTTATCAAAATTAAAATAATATATAATTAACTAAATATTACTGTTTAAAAAATTGAATGATAAAAACAATGAAATAATTATTGAAAATATTGGTGATATTTTAAGATTTATAAAATTATGTTTTGAGTTTAATGTAATAGATATCAATGAAAGTTAATATTTATCTCAAGTAATATATATATTCAAAATAATTTAAACGTAAAATCTTACATGTCAACGCTTATGGCTTACTGTTTGTGTGATTTTTCTTCTTGGTGTAAGATGCATCAACAAGGTAGAAAGGTTAGCTTCATTTTTTTATAGAAAAATAGAATTGTGACACAAATAAAATTAATAAATTAGGAAAAATAATTTTATTTTATTATTAAAATAATATAATTAATATATAATATTTAATTAATCACATTATTTTTGTTACATAGCACATTTCATAAAAGTTTCTCTCCTCTTATCTGTAATTAAAGTGTAGTTTATGATTTTAAAGGAATTGTATTTATATTAGTTTAAAAAGAATTAAAGCTACATAATAAATATAATTATTATCCTAATGTTAAGCATGTAAAATTTGTCTACACGTCTTATCTTTAGCTTTCTAGTGGTCGAATTATTCAACAATTTTTTTATTATTGTTACATCTTGAAATTCATTATCTTATATTCATAGTATATTTACACATTTCAAGCTTTTTCTGAGTGACCACCTTAATAAGTAGGTTTGTTGCCTTATTATTAGTGTGAATCGTCACACATTCAATATTTGTTATCTATCATATATGATGTATTTAATGAAAGTGAATATAAATGCGTTTCTTGTTAAAATGATACATAGAATTTGTACTCGAGTCAAAAATATTTTGATTATCATAATATATCATATAATTATTTTGTTTAATCAAGGTCTTGGAGAAAATACTTTAATCATAATATTTATTTTTTAGTTTCAGTTGTTGTTATATACTTTGTTTTTGTTGTGGTTAAGGCAATCTGCAACCTTGATTCTTAAGGTATGATTCCCCTTACAAAAATATGATAAATCTTAATGTAAATTTCCTACCATCAAGATCCGCATCGATGTTAGCATCTATATAAGTTTTTAAGATTGAAGCAACTCCTTCATAACACAAACACATCTTAGATGTACCTTTAGATACATACAAATCCATTTAACTTCTTCCCAATGCTCCATTCTAGGATTTGAGAGGTATCTTCTTACTACTCAACATGAGTTATATCTAGCCTCGTGTACACTATTACATACATCAAGCTTTCAACTACTAAAGAATAAGGAACTTATCACATTTCATTCATTTCCTCTTTGAATTGGGACACGACTTCTTTAAACTTGGAGTGATTAGCATGCTCGCTTGCTAAACTTACAAATGGTTGGCTTACTAACTTGGACTTCTCTATATTAAACTTTTAAATCATTTATTCAACATACCTCTCTTGGAACAACCACAACTTTTGTACTTTCTTATCCACATAAATGTGCATGATATGAATATGCTAAGTTAGTCCTAAGTCTTTCACATCAAAAGACTTACAAAATTTCTCTTTCAAAAGTTTTATCTATGATACACATTTTCCAACTATTAACATGTCATCTACATACAATAAAACTTTTAAAAAGTGTCATACTAGAAACTTCTAAAAATACACACATTGATCTACAAATGTTCTCATATAACCTTAACTCACAATGAAAGAGTTAAATTTCTTATACCATTGTCGAGGTATTTTCTTAAGACTGTAAACTCTTCTTCAATTTACACACAAGATTCTCTTTCCCTAGAACCTCAAAACCTTTACATTGTGTCATGTACTTTTCTTCATGCAAGTCACAATGAAGGAATGTAGTCTTCACATCCATTTTTTCAAGTTCTAAGTTTAGACTAGCAATCAACCCAAGAATGACATGTATTGATGCCATCTTTACCACATGCGATAAGTTTTCATTAAAATCAATTTCTTTCTTATGGAGAAATAATTTAACCACCAGTCGCATTGTGCTTTGTGACCTTTCCATTACTATCTTTCTTGATCTTGAACACCCATTTATTCTTCTTTCCTATGACGATCTCAACTAAGTCATATAAATAATTCTTTTGTAAAGAACTCATCTCATATTGTATATATCTTGTAGCCATTTCTTCTTATCTGGATGGGATAATAATTCTTTGATCCTTTTGAATCTCCTTCTTTAGTGAGAAGATGATGATTATTCTACAGAAAGTGCATCGCGTTGTCAGAAGTAATAATTTGTCCCTAAGAACGGATATCGAACTCACAAGGAACACTTGAATAATCAAGTAAAAAAATCACTAAATGTAAAATAGAATAATAAAAGTTTGTTGTGATTTTTTATGATGACAATGATTAATAAGAAAACAAGTCAAAGAATTTGTTGCTTCAATTGGAAAAATAGGGATTGGGGTTCATCTTCCTCACTATTTTGTATTCTGATTAGCATGACAATATTGTGTCCTTTGATTGATATTTATGCCTGTATAAAAATCATTTATATCAATTCATCGCATATCAAAATTATTAAGATGCTTCCTAAATATCGATTCCTTGCATATTTATAAAAACAACTTATCATTAAGATTAGTCGTTGATAGTTATTAACATTTCAAATATATTCATAGCATTCAAATATGTTAAGCATTATCGTTTGGGTCAGAACCTTAGAAGTACTTTCCAGTCAAATCTAAGTTTCAAGATCATGCAAAACCCAATATTACAAACAAAACAATAATACCAATCATCAATCAAGAACAAAATATTATGTTTAGATATCACCTCAATGCATGAGAGTTTGAACAGATTACTCTGAATCCCAAAGGGTAGACTTAGCCACACATGATGCCTGTTACAAGCAGGGAGAGAAAGAAAAGAAGATTCTAGATGTTTCTTCTTGACGGCCTCCTCTAGAGTTTTCTAACACCTTCTATTCTCCCATTTGGATTACAATTCACTCAATGGTGTTTTCCTCTCAATCACCGATGTCTAGGGTTGTGCCTCAAGCCTCCTATTTAACCTATTTTTCTTGGGTTTAAGTGACATCTCGCTTGGGGGCTAATGGGCTTACCTGGGCGAGTTTTACGCAAAAAGACCCAACACTTATGGAACAATCTCACTTGAGCGAGATCCATTGGTGGTTTCTGGCTTGAGCGAGTTTGGGTGAGCTTTGGTGAGTGTTGGTGCATTCCAACTTTCCCTTTTTAGCTTTGTATCCTTTTGCCCAATCATCTCCATTTTACCCTGAAATTCTGAAATTAACACAAATTTGGGAATAAATCTTTCTTATTTAAATTAAAATCACAAAATATGTAAAAATGTATAATTTCATAAATTAAGGGTTATTTTATACTTGTTTTATCAATTAATACCCATAAGTGTCTATATTTTAATATGAAATATTACTGAAATTTGGCATTTATCAACTCTCCCAACTTAGAACCTTGCTTGACCTCAAACAAAGTAAATGAATATATTTGAATTTAAATATCAAAACAACTTAATTCACTAAACAACATATTAAATTAGAAACTTATGATGCTTCCAAATTCAAATATAGAAAAATATAGATACAATCAACTTTCAAGATAAAATCAAAACAAATAAATGACAATTCATCAAGGAATTTCTTCTCATATGCTCACAGGTAAGTGTTTCTCCCTATTTTCACTGAATCATAACAAATCACAGTTGCTTTTCATTTCATCTTCATTTCAGAAACATATCAGAAACAGGAATATTGAGGTCTTTTACAGGGTTATAATGAGGTTGGGCTTCCAAAATGTATTGGTTTTTCAGATAACAAAATGCACATTTTAAAGAAGAAGAACATACCTACAATCCAATTATAACACATATGTGTTATCTAATCACCATTTTCTTTTGACTTCACACTTTTCCTCATTTTCTTTCTAATTTTTCATTATTTTTAACATGAATTTCTCTTTCTTTTTCTTTCCTTTTTTCTTTCTTTCTTTCTTTTTCATCAATAGGAATAAATTCTTCTTATTTCCAACTATACGAACTTTCAACATTTAGAACAAACCATTCCATTTTCTATATATATTGCATCTATGTTCTCCTTCCTTAAACATGCCAAAGGGTAGAAAATATATCATTAAAGGTTTAGGGTGAAATAATAACAAAAATTCTTGGCTCAAAGGGGATAAAAAATGAATTTTAATACGATAAAAGTTAGCTATTTGGCCCTGAGTTCGTAATAATTAGCATAAATGCCTCAATAATCTTCATGCTCTTTTATGATGTAACAAAAAATAAAAATTAAGCAACCACAACTGTCAATTCATCAGTAATTGGTGTCATTCCTTATGTTTTTGTCATTCTCTATTCTAATCATTCATCATGTTAAATTTTCATGTATCACAATTTCAACTATATTTGAATAGAGATTCAATCATCTTTTCTTTTCTAACATGTGTCTTTCCTTTTTTTTCACGATTCAATTTTAATATTCCAGTTCTTTTTTATTTAAGAAAAATAAAATTAGAAAACCAATTAAATTAACTCCTTCTCTTTTTTTAATGAGCACGAGGATATGATAAATCTTTTTCAAGCCTCTCTCCTTATTTTCACTTTTTCCTTTTATCTTTTCCTCTTCACTTCTTTTCTTCTCTCTTTCTTTCTCAACTCTCTCCCCCTCAGTCTCATTTTTTCCTTTCTTTTTTCAGCCACTACATTATTACTATCCCTTTCTCTTGTTATTCTACCATTTTCAAATGCAATTTTATTGCAATGCTCTTTTGGGTTGGTTTGGACGTTGGCTGAAAACTGGTCACTTTGTCTCTCTGCTAATTGTTTGGCAAAATTTCCCACCTGAATTTCTATATCTCTGATTGCCACCATATTATTCTCTTGACTTGCCATAGTAGCTTCCATGGATTTTTCCAAGGCATCTTCAAATTTATTCAGTCTTTCAGTAACTGAAGGATATAGGGGTTGTTGTTGTTGTTGGAAAGGACCTTGCTTATTGGATGGACCACTATCTTAATTCCACCCAAAATTTTGATTCTAATTGCTTCTCCAACCTTGCAAATAATTATTATTATTGGAGAAACCACCTTGCTTTCCCTGATTACTCATGTAATTGACCTTTACTTCAGATAAGTTGTTTTGATAGAAATAGTGACCATTGGGATGATCGCCTCCACAAAAATCACACCTGATTAAATAACTATGGCTCTGAGATAATTGCACGACTTGTATTTGTAAGGGCAATTTAGCTATTTGTGCAGTTAAAGTCTCAATTTGTTGTGTCAAAACTTTATTATGAGCCAAGAGTGCATCTCAAGTATTCAACTTTAACAACTCTTTCTTTTAAATACTTTGTCTATCATGTTGGCCTTCATAATTAGTTTATGCCAATGCATCAATAATCCTTGTCGCTTGTTCCACATCAACAACCATCATTGTGCCGCCAGCTACAACATCTATGAGCATCTTAGTGTTAGATCTGAGACCATTAAGAAATATGCTCAGTTGAGCAATATCTTCAAATCCATGATTTGGACATTTTCTCAACATCATTTTGAATCTCTCCCATGACTCAAAGAAAGCTTCATCTGCTCCTTGTCTCTCTTTTGTTTTTGTCTTTTTGTTTCTTTTAGCTACCCTTTCAATCTCTACTTCAAATAATAATTGGTCTTTGGGAGTTTGACATTTTAATATCATATAAAACAACTAATTCAAGGGTTAACACAAGGATTCACTAGCAGTAACATTTTTTTTTCTAAAAATTTAAAAATAAACAAAATAAAATTAGTTAAAATTAAATCTGAAAATAAAACAAATAAAAGTAGATCTGCAAATTAAAATAAACAAAAATAAAAACAAATTTGTAACAAAAATAAAACAAAAAACAGTAAACAATTATAAACACAATAAACAAATATAAACAAAAATAAAAACAGTTAGAATATTCACAATATTTAGGAATTTATACTAAAAAATTAAACTGTTCTCCAACAACGGTGCCAAAAACTTGATGACTATTCTACGGAAAATGCATCGCGTTGTCAGAAATAATAATTTGTCTCTAAGGACAGATATCGAACCCACAATGAACACTTGAATAATCAAGTAAAAAATTCACTAAATGTAAAACAAAATAATAAAAGTATGTTGATATTTGTTATGATGACAATGATTGATAAGAAAACAAGTCAAAAAGTTTGTTGTTTCAATTGGGTTCATCTTCTCACTCTCTTGTACTTTGATTACCATGACAATATTGTGTCATTTGATTGATATATTGATGTCCGTATAAAAATCATTTATATTGATTCCTCGCATATAAAAGTATTAAAATGTTTCCTAAATATCGTTTCCTCGTATATTTGTAAAAGCAACTTATCATTAAGATTAGACGTTGATATTAATTAACATTTCAAATTTATTCCTTGCGTTCAAATATGTTAAGCATTATCGTATGGATCAGAACCCTATAGGTACTTTCCAGTCAAATCTATGTTTAGAGATTATAGAAAACCAAGCATTACAAACAAAATAATAATACCAATCATCAATCAAGAACAAAATATTATGTTTGGATATCACCTCAATACATAAGAGTTTGAATATATTACCCTCAATCCCAAAGGGTAGAATTAGCCACACATGATGGTTGTTACAAACAGGGAGAGCAAGAAAAGAAGATTCATGATGTTTCTCCTTGACGGCTACCTCCTCTAAGATCTTCTAACACCTCTTATTCTCCCAATAAGATTACAACTCACTCAATGGTGTTTTCCCCTCAATCACTGATGTTTGGGGTTGTGCCTTAAGCCTCCTATTTAACCTAATTTGTTTGGGCTTAAGTGACTTCTCACTTGGGCGTTAATGGGCCCGTCTAGGTGAGTTTTATGTAAAAATGGTGGTGTCTGGCTTGAGCAAGTTTGGGCGAGCTTTGGTGAGTGCTGGTGTTCCAACTTTCCCTTTTTAGCTCTGTATATTCTTATTTTTGTCCCCATCATATCCATTTTTCCCTAAAATCCTGAAATTAACACGAATTTAGGAATAAATCGTTCTTATTTAAATTAAAATCACAAAATATGTAAAAAAATAATAATTTCATAAATTAGGAGTTATTTTATACTTATTTTAGCAATTAATACCTATAAGTGCCTATATTTTAATAGTAAATATTATTGAAATTTGACACTTATAAGAAGAATATATTGTAATTCTAAATACCTATAAGGAATCCTACCTTTATATAATTTCCCTAACTTAGGCTCATCTAGTTTTGATGTCACTTCATTTTTTAGTTCTTGTTCGTTAAGTTGTTGAGGTTCCTCTAATTCAACAACCTCCTTTACCTTTTCATTTGCCTTCTCTTAGTTGTTTTCTACTACCTTATGTGACAAAGACTTCCTTGTTAATTACATTATTTCCCTTTCACCTAGCTTTCCTCAATGAACAAGGCATGTTTCACTCTATAAACTTAGTGAGTTTTTCACCAGAAGTTGAATTGTTGACAGTGACTTCTAGAGTCTCCCAAGTATCAAGAAGAAAAGTAAGAACTAATGGTGTGTTTGTTTCCATGAGGGGGGAGGGAGGGGGGGGATTATATGTGTTTGTTTCAAGGGTTTTGAGGGTGGGGGCGTGGATGTGGGGGGGGGGGGGGGGGGGGGGGGGGGGGGGGGGGGGGAGGGTAGATGGTTTTTTTCATTCTTCACAAAATGAAGATATTTGTGGGGATTGATTACGATTATTGTATTTTACCAAAATATCCTTGTGCATACATTTTATTACAATATACAAAATTAAATATTATATAAATTTATTCTTATTTATAATTTCAAAAATATTTAATTATACTATTAATAACAACATATAATTATAAATAATAATAAAATTTATAATATCAACCATATATATATAATTATATAAAGTAACAAATGAATATAATAATAAATATTATTTTCGAAGATTTTAATGTATTTAATAAATTTATTTTAATTTAACACAAAAATATTTCTATTTTTTTATTAAAAAATATAAATAATTATGAATATTATATATTAAAAACATTTAATTAATTCAAACATACTAAAACAATCATAATTCATTATTTAAATATGTACTGGGATGACCGACCGGTCCAAGGACCCGGTCAACCCACATGTCAAGACCATACTTTAAGGTACGAGGTCGACCATGTGTCACACGTGGCCGACCGACACCGAGTGCTCAAGTCAAAGGTTGACCCAATTAACGAAGGTTAACCCATGGTTAGGAAACGGCCTAATCCAACCCTAATTGCTAAACAACCCCCTAATCCGGCCCAACAGCGAGGGCCCATCAAGGTAATATAAATATCACGCATTCCAAGGAATATGGTACGTCATTATCTACAGTATTCCTGCCAGCCGAATACGATACCCCACTGACTTGAGCGTTGGAGTGCCATCTGCAGGTACCCCACCCGCCTGAGGAGTCATCCAGCAAGAAGAACCGAAGGAGGAAGTGAAGCACGACCGACCGAGTGACATTCGAAGACAATAGTTCTCCCAGTCCCCAACCTAGTTCGAGAACAATTGGCGCCCACCGTGGGGCCGAGGAGAGCCAGCAACAACCACAACAGTAGATGGTATCAACCCGCAGCATGGCAAGCATGACCGAAGCAGACCAAACAGCAATGATGATGGCCCTTCAGAAGGAGCTAGCAGAGATGAAGAAGGCACATGAGGAGACGGCTAAGAAGAATGAAGAGGAGATCAAAAACCTCCAAGAAGAGAACAAGCGGATGAAAAGATTGGTCGAAGGGGTGCCATCCCTCGCTGTGACTAATCAGGCCGGCAGGTCCCACGCCACCGGGGCCGGCGTCTAGGCCGAGAAAGACACCAAGAATGATTTCACCCTGGAAATGGATGGGGAATCCCACCCCAGCAAGACAATCAACACCACCGCTCCAGCGGGCCCGGACCAACGCCATCCCTTCACCGACCGTGTCATGGAAACCCCCTTGCCAGACAAGTGGACTTTAACAAGGACCGTTATGATGGGACGACCGACCCAGATGAGCATGTGGACGCATACACGACCCATATGAGCCTGTACACCACGGACGACGTAGTATTCTGCCGAGTCTTTCCAACCTCGCTGAAGGGCAGCGCTCTGAGCTGGTTCACCAAACTCCCAGCACACTCAATAGACTGCTTCAAAACACTGGTAGCTAAGTTCGACATCCAGTTCGCAACCAGCCGCCCCCACCATCTGACATCCATAGCCCTGGTCGGCATTCGTCAAGAGAGGGGAGAGTCCCTCCGAACGTTCATCGACCGGTTCAGCAAGACCGCTATGAGCATTCGCAACCTCAGCCCTGAGGTGGCGATGCACCACAAACTGAGACCCGCAGAGGCCGAGAAGTGATTAATACCATAGCCGGAGGGTTCGGTGGCGGAGGCAGTACCAACAGCGCGCGCAAGAAGCACCTCCGCGCCGTCCACCAAGTAAATCTTGTCTCCGTCCGACCAAGGATGCCACCAATCACGTTCACAGATGAAGATTTCAAGGGGATAGACCCAACCCAGGACGACCCCATGGTGATATCGGTCGACATCGATAACTTCACGATCAAAAAGACCCTCGTGGACCAGGGGAGCTCGGTCGACATACTATACTGGAAGACCTTCAAAGCCATGAGAATACCGGAGGAGGAAATGATGCCCTACAACGACCATGTGGTCGGCTTCTCAGGGGAGCGCGTAGGGACAAGGGGGTACATAGAGTTGTACACGACGTTCGGCCTGGAAGGGGCCAGCAAAACCCTCAAAATCAGATACCTGGTCATAAACGCCAACACGTCTTACAACATCCTCCTCGGCAGGTCGTCCCTCAACAAACTTGGAGTGATCGTCTCCACACCCCATCTGGCAATGAAGTTCCCTTCCCTCTCGGGCGACATCCTGACCATACATGTAGATCAAAAGGTCGCCCGAGAATGTTACGTCGAAAGCCTGCGGGTCGAGCCCACACAACAGGGGCCCAGCGGCAGCCACTCGCCCAGGCGAAAGATAGCCGGCCGTGGTAGAAGCCCCCGCCGACACTCACCCCAACCCAAGAAGGGCATCACCATGGCAGACCTGGATCCCAGGGAGATTGAGCCGAGACTTGAGGCCAAGGACGAGCTGCGACAAGCCGAACTCGATGGGAAGGATCGGTATATAAGCATAGGCACGGCAATGGCCGCCGCCGATGCAGACTTCGTTCACCAAACCCTCAAGAGAAACGTAGACCTTTTTGCGTGGACGACGGCCGATGTACCAGGCGTCCACCCGGACATCATCACCCATCGCCTCTCGGTATATAAAGAAGCCCGACCGGTCGCACAAAAGAAGAGGAACCATGGAGAAGACAAGCGGCTGGCCGCCAGAAGTGAGGCCGAGAAGCTCTTGAAAGTCGGCTTCATAGCCGAGGCACGATACTCCACTTGGCTAGCCAACGTCGTGATGGTTAAAAAGCCGAGCGGCAAATGGCGAATGTGCGTAGACTACAAGGACCTCAACAAGGCGTGCCCCAAGGACTCATATCCCTTTCCCAACATCGACCGGCTCGTAGACGGAGCGGCCGGCCACAAGATATTGAGCTTCCTGGACGCCTACTCCGGCTACAACCAGATCAGCATGCACCATAGCGATAGAGGTAAAACGGCCTTCACGACGGACGGTGCAAACTACTTCTACAAGGTGATGCCGTTCGGCCTAAAAAACGCCGGAGCTACCTACCAGAGGCTCATGGACAAAATTTTCAAGGGGATGATTGGCCGAAGCGTAGAAGTCTATGTGGACGACATCGTGGTGAAGTCCGACTCGTGCGGCCAACACATCAAAGATCTACAAGAAGTCTTCGACGCTTTAAGAAAGGTCAACATGCGCCTTAACCCCGAGAAGTGCGCGTTCGGCGTCGAAGGCGGCAAGTTCCTCAGCTTCATGTTGACCCACAGAGGAATCGAAGCAAACCCCGACAAGTGCAAGGCCATAACGGAGATGAGGAGCCCAAAAAACTTGAAGGAAATTCAACAGCTGCTTGGCCGACTGACAGCACTGTCCAGATTCGTACCCCGCCTCGCCGAACGGATCAGACCGATAGCCGCTATGCTCCGCAAAACTTCGAAATTCAGCTGGAACGAGGAGTGCGAGCAAATCTTCGGCCAGCTCAAAGAATTCCTGTCCTCGCCGACCGTCATCCAAAAGCCCCGCCTAGACCTACCCATAGTAGTCTACTTAGCGGTATCGGAGGAGGCGGTCAGTGTCGCCCTTGTCCAGGAGGTAGACCGCGAAGAACACCCGGTATACTTTGTCAGCCGGACGCTCCATGCAGCCGAGACCAGGTACCAAATGATAGAGAAGGTGGCACTGGCCCTAGTGCTGACAGCAAGGAGAATGCGCCCATACTTCCAGAACCACGAAATCAGGGTAAAGACCAACTATCCCATATATAAAATTTTGTCTAAACCCGATCTTGCAGGACGAATGATAGGGTGGTCGGTCGAGCTTTCAGAGTTCGACATCAAGTACGAACCGAGGGGCGCCATCAAATCCCAATGCCTAGCGGATTTCGCAGCCGAGCTCCCCAAGAACACAGAAGTCTCAACCAAATGGGTCCTCTACGTGGACGGCTCTTCCAATAAAACGGCCTGCGGAGCCGGGGTCGTCCTCGAAGGGCCTGGGGATTTACTGATTGAGCAAGCCCTCCAGTTCTCCTTCAAGGCAACGAACAACCAGGCGGAATACGAGGCCATACTGGCCGGCCTCAACTTGGCGAACGACCTGGGCGGCGAGAGGTCGCATGCAAGAGCGACTCCCAGCTGGTCGTCGGCCAAATCAAAGGAGAATTCGAAGTCAAGGAGCCCCTCCTCCAACGATATTACCACACCGTTCATAACGTCATGGCCAAGTTCGACGCGGTGGTGGTCCAACACATACCACGAGAGGAAAACGAGCGCGCCGATGCACTCTCTCGCCTGGCATCCACGAAAAAACAAAGCCACCATCGATCGGTCGTCCAGGTGCGACTAGCACAGCCGAGTGTGGGCGACGCCGAGTGCATGACAGTCACCGAGACCCACACATGGATGACCCCAATCACTCAGTACTTGGAGCATGGGACATGCCAGCCGGGGGAAGAGAAGAATATCAGACGGCAGTGCGCCCGGTACACCATGATCGGTCAGGATCTATACCGAAGGGGGTACTCCACGCCACTCCTAAAGTGCCTCACCAAGGAGCAATCCCAATATGTGCTGCAAGAGATCCACGAAGGGGCATGTAGGAGCCACTCCGGAGCCCGAACGATGGCAGCCAAAATAATCCGCGCAGGGTATTATTGGCCGACCGTCCACGGAGACAGTGCCGACTACGTCAAGAAGTGCCAAAAATGCCAAGAGTTTGGCCCTCTCCACCACCGAAAACCAGAGGAACTGCATAGCATGACGTCGCCCTGGCCGTTCGCTATGTGGGGAATGGACATCATCGGCCCATTCTCCCCAGGCAAAGGCCAGACAAAACATCTGCTGGTCGCGGTGGATTACTTCACCAAGTGGATAGAGGCCGAACCACTAGCCACAATCACCGCCCGAAACGTCCAAAACTTCGTATGGAAAAACATAGTATGCCGGTTCGGCATACCACACTCAATAGTCTTCGACAACGGCCGGCAGTTCATCGATCAAGGCCTCATGACCTTCTACGACGACCTCGGCATCAAATCCCTCACAAGCTCAGTCGAGCACCCACAGACGAACGGACAAGCTGAAGCGGCCAACAAGGTCCTGTTGAACGAACTAAGGAAGAGGCTCGGCACGGCCAAGGGAAGATGGACGGAGGAACTGCCCGAGGTCTTATGGGCATACCGCTGCACCCCACAATCCACCACACAAGAAACCCCTTACAGCCTCACGTACGGCACCGAGGCCATGATACCAGTAGAAGTCGGGGAGCCATCCATCCGACGCCAACTCTTCGACTTATCCCTCAACAAGGAAAGTCTGGCGGTCGGCCTCGACCTCTTGAACGAGCTTCGAGATAAGAGCAAGATACGAGAAGCGGCGTGCAAGCTCCGAGCGGCAAGGAGATACAACTCGAAGGTCCAGCCCAGAAGCTTTCAGCAAGGTGACCTCGTTTGGAGAATGCGCAGCAACGCTAGGAAGTCGGACGGCAAGTTCTCATCAAATTGGGAGGGACCATTCCGAATCCGAGAAGTGGGAGAAGGGGGAGCTTACCATTTAGAGCACCTATCGGGAAAAATTGTACCTAGGACGTGGAATGCCACGCACCTAAAATTTTATTTCAGCTAAACATGAATAAAATATACGCACTCTTTCCTCGCCCGGCCTGTCTATCGGTCGGAGAGGTTTTAACGAGGCGTTTCATATATAAGTGTATACAATGAACGACAATAACGGTTCGGCCAGGACGAAGCCTTAACCGGCATACCCTCCCGAACCCGTACCCACTCGGCCAGGACGAAGCCTTAACCGGCATACCCTCCCGAACCCGTACCCACTCGGCCAGGACGAAGCCTTAACTGGCATACCCTCCCGAACCCGTACCCACTCGGCCAGGATGTAGCCTTAACCGGCATACCCTCCCGAACTCACTCGGCCAGGATGTAGCCTTAACCGGCATACCCTCCCGAACTCACTCGGCCAGGATGTAGCCTTAACCGGCATACCCTCCCGAACCCACTCGGCCAGGATGTAGCCCTAATCGGCATACCCCCCGAGACATACACAACGATCGGCACAAGTCCACCTAAAATAAACACCTAAGTCGAAATCGCTAAAGGGACGACCGACTTACCGAACTCTGTTACAATCACTTGGTTGATTTTAGCTATCACAAGTTACTCAATTAGTTACGCATACCGACCGGTTTCTCCGTTCTTTTTACTTCGTTAATGTTACGAGTTAAGTTTAAGGGTTCAAGTCCATTCGGCTAGTAAAGGCTCGATCGTCCAGAAATGCATAAATAATTGAAGAAAACTGATAACATTAAATTGAAGAAAGGTGGGGGCCACACCCCGGCCCCAAGGGTCTAAAAGTAAAGCTGACCGCCTAATCTACGATATTCAACACCTCATTAGAGGGGTCAGCTTCAACTTCTTCAACTTGAGGAGGACCGGCCGCTGCAGGGACCAGACGGCCATCCACAACTTCCATGTCTTGGTCAAATTGACCAGATGGAGGTGGACCGCCATACAGCACCTCAGCCTGTCGGACGGCGAGATCGAAGCTCTGGCCGATGAGCACCATGTGTCCTCCATGGTCTTCAGAACTTCGGCCTCCGCCACCCTCCTGGCCTCGCTTTCGGCCGCAACTTCCTCCTCCTTCAAGCGGGCCCGACGGTCGGCATCTTCCAACGCCTTGCGAAGGAGAATAACCTCCGCAGCCTTCTCGGCATCGGCCCTCTCCAGCTCGGCCACCCTCTGCTGACGCAGCTCCAGCTCGGCCCCCTGAGCACACAACTTCTTTTCGTAAGTTGTGTTGGCCTCCATGGCCTGCTTCAGGTTATGGCCGGCCTCCTGGAGATCGTGCTCGAGGCGCGATATGTCCTCGACCCGGCTTCTCCGAGCGTCCGCGCCCCGGCGGGCCAAGAACAAACCCCGGCAGATCATCTCGATGCCGCCGTCCAAGAGGTCGTCGTCGGGGACCGACTGGATCTCACCCTCGATGTTGGAGGGCAACTTGAAACTCACGGCCCTGGAGAAGGACCGGTCGTCCCCAAGCGCGAGCATCGACCCGCCCGCTTTGGCTAGAGGCACCGCCACCCCCGTCGGAATTGGGCGATTGAAGTCGTCGGTAGGGGGGGCAGTCGGCCTAGAGGACCGCGCTGGAGGAGGGGTTGGCATCTGTCCAGCCGCCCGAACCGTTCGGGCAATATTGCCGCCCTCGCGGCCACGCTTCTTGGAGGGGCCAGCCTCCTCCGCCCGGGGCCTGGCACTGGTGGCCCCTCTCTTCTCATTCAACTTGTTCTTAAATGAATGAAGCATCCCGACGGCTTGGGGGACTTCTCTCTTGGCGATTTCTACAAACCAAACGAGAAACGGTCAGTCGGAACAAGATATAAAAAAAAAAAAAAAAACAAGACCAAGTGCATGAAAAAGAACGTACCCTCGAAAGCCTCCGCGCGATCGGTCGCGTTATACAGCGACATGAGCGGTCGTGCGGGGAGCTTCCTGGGGAGACTATCAAATAAAGAAAAAACGAGGCGCTCATGCTCGCTCGGATGCGCCGGCCTCGGCCAATTCGTTATCTTTGTCGGACTCCTCGACCAAAAAAGGGGGAAGCGGGACCGGCCAACCTCATCAAAAAAATAACGTGTCCCGGCCGGCTCCACGTACACTTTAAAGAACTTCTCCTTG
Organism: Phaseolus vulgaris; assembly: GCF_000499845.2. Taxonomy (NCBI): domain Eukaryota; kingdom Viridiplantae; phylum Streptophyta; class Magnoliopsida; order Fabales; family Fabaceae; genus Phaseolus; species Phaseolus vulgaris. Next base: position 26,024,251 of record NC_023755.2, read on the forward strand.
AAGTTCTTATAAGAGGCCGTGAAGGGCTTGAACAAAACACTACCCGCCCGGCTGACCAGTGATTGCCAACTGGCAAGCTTGGCCGGGTATGACGAGTAGAAATGAAGAAAGCAGGAAGGAAGAGGGCGCAACCCAAACGTCCGGCAAACAATGCGGAACGCTTGCATCGACGCCCACGAGTTGGGGTGAAGCTGAGTCGGAGCCACGTTCAGCTCCTTCAGAACCCCGGTCGTAAAGGCATCAAAGGGCAGAGACGCATGCAAGTCTGAAAAAAGACAAGCATACATGAAGAAAAAAGGAGGCTCGGTAGATGACCGCTCCCGATACACACGGTCCTCCAAAGAGCAAGGACCGAACGCCATCAAAGATTCCTCGGCCGAAGTCTTCAAGACAGGAACCTCATCCAAAAATCCGGCAACGGAGGTGTCGGTAAGAAAAGAGGACGACACCTCACATACCCGGGGATCTACCCAGGCCGGCCCCACATGGGGGCGCGGCCCCTCAAAAGGGGCCGAGTGGTCGGACGCATTACCAGCGTCCTCCCTCACCAAGTCTGGAGAGGGGACCCTCTCCACTTCCCCGACCGGGGAAGCCTGGCCAGAAGATGAAGAAGAAGAAGAAGAAGAAGAAGAAGAAGAAGAAGAAGAAGAAGAAGAAGAAAAGAAGAAGAAGAAGAAGAAAGAAGAAGAAGAAGAAGAAGAAAGAAGAAGAAGAAGAAGAAGAAAGAAAGAAGAAGAAGAAGAAGAAGAAGAAGAAGAAGAAGAAGAAGAAGAAGAAGAAGAAGAAGAAGAAGAAGAAGAAGAAGAAGAAGAAGAAGAAGAAGAAGAAGAAGAAGAAGAAGAAGAAGAGAAGAAGAAGAAGAAGAAGAAGAAGAAGAAGAAGAAGAAGAAGAAGAAGAAGAAGAAGAAAGAAGAAGAAGAAGAAGAAGAAGAAGAAGAAGAAGAAGAAGAAGAAGAAAGAAGAAGAAGAAGAAGAAGAAGAAGAAGAAGAAGAAGAAGAAGAAGAAGAAGAAGAAGAAGAAGAAGAAGAAGAAGAAGAAGAAGAAGAAAGAAGAAGAAGAAGAAGAAAGAAGAAGAAGAAGAAGAAGAAGAAAGAAGAAGAAGAAGAAGAAGAAGAAGAAGAAGAAGAAAGAAGAAGAAGAAGAAGAAGAAGAAGAAGAAGAAGAAGAAGAAGAAGAAGAAGAAGAAGAAGAAGAAGAAGAAGAAGAAGAAAGAAGAAGAAGAAGAAGAAGAAGAAGAAGAAGAAGAAGAAGAAAGAAGAAGAAGAAGAAGAAGAGGAAGAAGACAAAGACGAACAAGCTGGGGGAGACTCGGCAAGGACAAACATAACTAACCTTGAAGATGGACGAGGGAAGCAACAGAAGACGGTCGGATTGGTAATAGGTGTCGGAGCTCAAGCAAAGATAACGCGTGGAACGCTACTATTCCCAGCCCCTATTTATAGCCCGGGAGGGCCTCGGAATTCCAAACGTCACAAGAACCCCAACCGTTGGATTCGTTTGATCCAACGGTTCGCATCGCTTCGCGCTCAGAAAAACCCCTCATTAATGCGCGTCATGTCAATCGCTCAGACGCCCCCAAACATCACTTCATTCATCATTACACAATCCGCCCGAGGCCCATTCTTCAGACTTTTCGGCTGTACCACCTCTCGAGCTTGGGAGGCAACTGTACTGGGATGACCGACCGGTCCAAGGACCCAGTCAACCCACATGTCAAGACCATACTTTAAGGTACGAGGTCGACCATGTGTCACACGTGGCCGACCGACACCGAGTGCTCAAGTCAAAGGTTGACCCAATTAACGAAGGTTAACCCATGGTTAGGAAACGGCCTAATCCAACCCTAATTGCTAAACAACCCCCTAATCCGGCCCAACAGCGAGGGCCCATCAAGGTAATATAAATATCACGCATTCCAAGGAATAAGGTACGTCATTATCTACAGTATTCCTGCCAGCCGAATACGATACCCCACTGACTTGAGCGTTGGAGTGCCATCTGCAGGTACCCCACCCGCCTGAGGAGTCATCCAGCAAGAAGAACCGAAGGAGGAAGTGAAGCACGACCGACCGAGTGACATTCGAAGACAATAGTTCTCCCAGTCCCCAACCTAGTTCGAGAACAAAATATTTTTTAATAACAAGGATAAATTTGTAAACTTACAATAAATCATCCTCAAAAATCCACTCTATCATCCCTCAATCCAAACAACCTCACATATCCTCACACATCCTCTCTAATCCTCACAAATCCACTCCCTCCCCTTCTCACAAATCCCTTCTCAATCCAAACAGAGCCTAAGAGAGTTTGCATTTCATCGTCAAGATTTAACTCCACTATAAAATTTGGTTTACTAGATTTTGAAATTCACGGGTGTGTTCTACCACTAACATTCCCTTTCAAAATTACATATTCACCAACTTCTCATTAGGAGGGCTTTATTACATGTTGATACATATTTTCTAGCTTCTTCACAAAGGGAAACACTATGATCAATCCACTACAAGAAAAAGTGTTTTTAGAAACTAAATTTTTTGTTTCTAAAATGATAAAATTAGTCACTAACTTAATTAGAGACTAATTTAAAAACTAACAAAATTAAGTGGCTAAAATCATGGTCGCAAAATATTAGAAACCAATTTAGATTCCAATTTAGAAACCAATTTAGTTACCATTAAGTAAAAATCAATTTAGTGACCAATTATATAGAAACCAATTATATTCAAACCAAATTAGTGACCAATTATATTGAAACCAAATTAACAAACCAATTTCATTGAAACTAATTTAGTGACCAAAATATATAAAAATTCATTTAGTGACCAAATATATAAATACCAAAAAATGGTCACTATATTGGTCTCTAAATAATATAATTTATTATAAAATATTATTATTATTTTATTACTTTTTTTTAGAATTTTAGAATTTTTTTTAGAATTTTTAATTTTTTTTTTAATTTTATCAAGTGTAAAAATCAATTCATTTGAAATATTTTAAGATCTCCTGCTGTCTAAAACTAGTTTCAATACTAGTATGTACAATACATGAAAGAAATTGGATCATTAGAAGGTTCCACAACCACCCTCCTTGAATATGATCTTAAATGAGTGTGTGGAGTAAAGTGCTCTCTGTTGGTCATTTGTAACTACTTGTTACAAATAAAATAGTTCAGAGTTTAGGATCCATAATTTTGATACAACAACAAAAAGGATAGAAGTCAGACATCTAGCAAAACATAACCCTTTACTTACAGGCTCAACATGTCCAGAATGTCAAAAAAGATTGTTGCAGTGAAATATTAGCTAGTTAAATTTTTCACCAGTGAGGTAAAACTGCATAATTAATGAAGAACTAAGGATTAACTCTGAACAAATAGCATGCATACATCACGTTTTAAACTAATATATATGTTTTAACAATCTACAAACCAAATAAAAAAAATACAATGATGATGAGTAATATATATATATATATATATATATATATATATATATATATATATATATATATATATATACACGTGTTACCCCAATTTTCTAATCTAATGAAGTTTGACTTTAAAATAAAATTGATTTTATTGAATTAATAAGTGAAAACATCATTTTTCCAATTAACAAGTTAATCAATTAGTTAGATGGGAGCAGAGAATAAAAGGGGAATTATACAGGGAAAGGGGGCAATCAAAAAAATTAGGAAACAAATGGGAGAGTAGAGGTCTCAAGAATACATGTGGTTCAACTATATAATTTTCTTTTTCCAATAAACAAGTCTTTGTTTTCTTCTAGTTGTTTCTCTCTAATCCTCTCTCTACTAAATTATGATCGCATGTCACCTATACTAATCTACATTTACTTCCAAAAAGAAATTAAGAATAACAATTATTTGCACATCAGGTTATTTTGAAACTTCTAACACCATATATCAAGTTCCAACCAATCTGATAGACTGCATCATAAAATCTACATTCTTAGTTTCAGAGAGTTAAAACTAGTCAAGACATGAAGTCATCCACAAAGACAACACAGAAAAGGATCCATTAAATCATCTTAGCATAACAACAAGGGCATTCAAGATGTACAAAAAAACTCCTTCGATAAGAGAGGAAAAATAGGAAACTTGAAACCACGATGCATAAAATTGGCAATTTGAAATAGCATAAAGTGTGACACATAGCAAAGGCATATTAAAAAATTGAAAGTGATATTCCTCTCAATCATTTTACATTTTTTTATCATAGTATAAATACAAAAATCACTTTAATAATAAAATTAGAAAATTAAAATTGTCAATTTTATTTTATTAATTATATATTTTTCATCAACAATGTATTTTATTAATTAAAATAGTGTAAATATATTATATTATATTTATTTGGTTATTTACTGAAACTGTGAAATATGAATTTGATTTAAAAAATAATTTGTATATTTGATCATGAACTTCAATTACATAAAAGCAGAAAAAGAAGATAACCTAGAGAAATAGTATTATATAAAGATGGATTCAAAATAAATAGATAGACATGTTTGTTAAATATAGACAATACACAAAATAATGGATTAGAAAGTGATATAGGGTGGTTGTTATCCTCGATTAAAATTACTGCACTCACTCACTCTTCAATGAAGCTAATATGTATGATTATGTTACAAGGTTGTGGTTCCATGACATTGACAGAAGCCGCACTTCCCCATGCTCAAAAACACACCGGTTTTGCTTTTTATGGCTAAAAATTTGTCCCCTCCCATTCTTCCTTTCCTTTCATCCTTCCACATTTTACAATCACCCTCCATTTCCATGTCACTAATCACACACTTAGAAAAGTTAGAATAACTAAATTAACCATTTTTTAGTGTTTTATTCTTATTAATATTATTATGTTGACTGGTATAGGAAACACAGAAGAGAAAATTTGGGAGTATGGACTAAAGTTGTGTATTGGTTGGAATGTCTTACCAGGTAAAGGATAATCATTTAGCGTAACTGTTTCCAGGTTTTCTTGAAACACAAAAACTTCAGGTTTGTGATGCACTAGACTGCTTGTTTTCCCCTCATTACCTAGATTCTCTTCTTATTCAAAACTCAAAGGCAACTTTAAATCACATGGACTTGGACAGAAAAACTACAATTGAACTTCTTATTGCAAGAGAGGGAAAGGGCCTTCAACGGTTCCAATTCCATACAAACTTCTTATCCTTACGCAAGTTATCTTCTTTGCTATCTTTAGCCTTTGATTTGGGATAAGTAAACAGGGATTTGGAAGATTTTGAATTCGTGAAAGAGCTTTTTCTCTATGCACAGAGCTTTGTATACGCTTTCACACCTTTTAATAGCAAATTCTTCTCCTCTTTTCCACTCCTCTTACCACCTTCAACTCTAGACATTATCTTTTGTCCAGTGTACCGGTAGGCACCGGACGAACGCACGTGACGGACCGACCGAATGCACAATAAATGTAAGGGCATTTATGTGACAAGCTAAGGTGGTTAAGATACACCTCCGAAGAATAAGGAATATGCGTTTAAAGAAGATATGTTTCCCGGGTATTCCGGAGCACGACTGGCAAGACATATCCATAACCACCCTGAGCCCAAGGGATAGAAAGCCCATTAGGCAATCCTATAAATACTGTGCTCAAGCCAGAGAAAGGTACGTTTTCATTCACTTACGAAACCGCGCTTAGAATCTCATACTTACTTGAGCGTCGGAGTGCCTTCGCAGGTACCCTCCCCCGCCCGACCGAAGGAGAAGAAGATCGACACGTCAGCAATCTCATTACGTCAACCGACCGTGCCTGGGCCCCATTTCTCCAAACAGGTACAATTGGCGCCCACCGTGGGGCCGAGGCAAGATTTCAATTTTTAAAGCTATAATGGTTGCAACAAGGAACAACAACGACGTTATGGCAGAACAGATGACTATGATTCAAACCCTCCAAACTCAAGTGGAGGAACTGCGGCAAAAGGGGATGGAAGACCGTCGTCAACACGAAGAGGATAGACGCCGCCAAGAGGAAGAAATCGCCTTATTGAGAGAGCAGAATGCGCGACTCCAGCGACAGGTCGATAATCCCGAACGAGAAGGCCAATCCCATATGGCCGACCGAACCGCCTCTCGCATACCTACACCGGCCGACACCAATCCTGCTCCCAGAGCCGGAACAGTCGAAAGAAAGTCAAGTAAAAAGGGTCATCCTTTTACAGACGAAATCATCACCACACCACTTCCTGACAAATGGAGAGGCCTCGCCATTAAACTCTATGACGGCTCGACCGACCCGGACGAGCATTTAAATGTTTACAAGACGCAAATGACTTTGTATACCACAGATAACAATGTGTGGTGTAAAGTATTCCCCACGTCGCTCCAGGGAGAACCTCTTACTTGGTTTACAGAGCTGTCTCCGAATTCCATTAACGACTTCGACGTCTTAGCCGTAAAATTCTCTACTCAGTATGCCACCAGCCGACCGCATCACATGTCCTCCATGTCTCTCCTAGCGGTACAACAAGAAAAAGGTGAATCTCTCAGAACCTTTTTAGATAGGTTCAACAAAGCATGTATGAACATCCGAGGGCTCAAGCAGGAAGTTGCATTGCACCATTTGGTCTCGGCCATCCGGCCGAGCCGTTTTACTAAAAGTCTCATCAAGAAGCCACCTCAAGACATGGAAGACCTTCGAACTCGAGCAACCAAATTCATGCAAATCGAGGAACACATTGATTACCACCAACGGTTCAAAGCCGTCGGATCCGGAGTCCTCAAAGACCAAACCCCGAGCAAAGAAAGAGAAGTCGAGACCGAACGAACCGTCCGAACCACTCCAAGGTCAAACCAAGACTGTTCCACAAAGGCGACTTAGTATGGCGAATGCGAAGTAGCGCCCGGAAGGAAGGAGGCAAATTTTCTAGCAATTGGGAAGGACCATTCCGCATAGCAGACACAGCAGCCGGTGGAGCCTATTATTTAGAACATTTGTCTGGGAAGGACATATCGAGAACGTGGAATGCCACGCATCTCAAATTTTATTACAGTTGAACTTAATGAAAGTGTACTCTTTCCTCACTCAGTCGGTTTTTCCCTAAGGAGGGTTTACTACCGAGAAGGTTTTAACGAGGCACTATAAATCAAAATCCAAGTCCCCTATTCCTTTTATTACTCTCAATTTATGCCTCGTTCGGCATCAGAATTATCTTATTACTTTAATGTAATCAGAATTATTTATGCCTCGTTCGGCATCAGAATTATCTTATTACTTTAATGTAATCAGAATTATTTATGCCTCGTTCGGCATCAGAATTATCTTATACTTATGCCTCGTTCGGCATCAGAATTATCTTATTACTTTAATGTAATCAGAATTAGTTATGCCTCGTTCGGCATCAGAATTATCTTATTACTTTAATGTAATCAGAATTACTTATCCCTCGTTCGGCATCAGAATTATCTTATTACTTTAATGTAATCAGAATTACTTATGCCTCGTTCGGCATCAGAATTATCTTATTACTTTAATGTAATCAGAATTACTTATGCCTCGTTCGGCATCAGAATTATCTTATTACTTTAATGTAATCAGAATTAGTTATGCCTCGTTCGGCATTAGAATTATCTTATTACTTTAATATAATCAAAATTACTTATGCCTCGTTCGGCATCAGAATTATCTTATTACTTTAATGTAATCAGAATTACTTATGCCTCGTTCGGCATCAGAATTATCTTATTACTTTAATGTAATCAGAATTACTTATGCCTCGTTCGGCATCAGAATTATCTTATTACTTTAATGTAATCAGAATTACTTATGCCTCGTTCGGCATCAGAATTATCTTATTACTTTAATGTAATCAGAATTACTTATGCCTCGTTCGGCATCAGAATTATCTTATTACTTTAATGTAATCAGAATTATTTATGCCTCGTTCGGCATCAGAATTTTCTTATTACTTTAATGTAATCGAAATTAGTTATGCCTCGTTCGGCATCAGAATTAGCTTATTACTTTAATGTAATCGGAATTAGTTATGCCTCGTTCGGCATTATCTTATTACTTTAATGTCCCGCTTATCCGATGCCTAACCGAAAATATTCTTCGCTAATGCGAACCTCCCGTCATTCCGTTAAATTTAATGTCTGACACCTCGAAAGGCACAACAATCATTACGACTCTTCGGCTTTTATTCACCTCGAGCCTGGGGGGCAAGTGTACCGGTAGGCACCGGACGAACGCACGTGACGGACCGACCGAATGCACAATAAATGTAAGGGCATTTATGTGACAAGCTAAGGTGGTTAAGATACACCTCCGAAGAATAAGGAATATGCGTTTAAAGAAGATATGTTTCCCGGGTATTCCGGAGCACGACTGGCAAGACATATCCATAACCACCCTGAGCCCAAGGGATAGAAAGCCCATTAGGCAATCCTATAAATACTGTGCTCAAGCCAGAGAAAGGTACGTTTTCATTCACTTACGAAACCGCGCTTAGAATCTCATACTTACTTGAACGTCGGAGTGCCTTCGCAGGTACCCTCCCCCGCCCGACCGAAGGAGAAGAAGATCGACACGTCAGCAATCTCATTACGTCAACCGACCGTGCCTGGGCCCCATTTCTCCAAACAGGTACAGTCCACATACCAACAGAAAGATAAAAAAAAGAAGTTAATTCAAATGACAGATAAGAAAGATTCTAAATGAGGGAATATAACATAGAACAGAATCTAGGGTATTCAAACACTTTGGAAAAGGTTCAAAGTTTTCGTAAATTTCGAGAGATTGTAAACAAGGAAATACGACATAGAACAGAATCTAGGATTTTAAGATGGGGAAGATACACATTAAGTAAAGTTGCACGGAACTTCCATGAGCAAGCACACAGATAAAAGGCAAAGAGCGAAAATGGAGCACCAATCGAAACTTACGATAATAAGCTTGAAGAGGTTGGCAAAGGAGCATAGAAGCGCCATTGTTGCAGAATGCGTTGTCATCGTCGTTATCGCAGGGTGCGTTGCGTCGCCCCGCAGGTGTGTTGTTGTTGTCACCCCGTTGCAGTGCGTTTGCAGAGTGTGTTTAAAGAGTTATAGATGAGCAAAAAAATATTATTTAGATGAGCAAAAAAGGTTAATGAGAGACTTTGAAACTCAAAACGTGCAATTTATTTGCTCAGATTTAAAAAAGTAAATAAGTTTTTAAAAAATATGTATCTTTATTTAAATTAATTTATTAAATTTTTAATTTAAATAATATTTTGAATTTATCATTATTTTAATTTTATATTTAAATAAAATTAAAATATTAAAATATTATTTTTAATGTAATTTTTAAATTGATATCAATTATTTTAATATTATACAAAAATTAATAAATTAGTAAATTTATTTATATCAATTTAAAATATTTTATAAATTAAAAATTAAAAATTAATTTTATAAAATTTAATTACTCTAAAAATAACATCTAAATTCAAATAATAGTGACTAAAAATTTAAGTATCTAATTATATGATGATTAGAAACTATAAATTTAGTTTCTAATTTTATTATTTTTATATAGACCAAAAATTAGTTTTTAAAAGAGATTAAAAGTGACAAAAAAAATAATTTTCAATTACATTTTAACAAGAGATTAAAAAGATGGTTTCTATAAAAAAAAAACTTTTTTTTATTATTAGCTACCAAAAATATAATTTCTAATTATATTATAATTTTTATTAATAATAAATATCATTTTAGTAACTAATAATTTTTAGTTTATAAAATAAAGATACTATAGAAACTATTTATTTTTTATTTCTAAATTAGTTACCATTCAATTATTTTTCTTGTAACCAGGATGCATAGTCTAATCAAATAAATTATTTTTCAATTTATCTTCTACTCCACATTCTTAGTAGGATTGGATGTTATACTTTTATACTCTATAGGATCATAATAGTCTCTTCGTCTAAAAAATAATTATAATAATTATATTGATGATGAAGCCAAAATTAATAAAAATGGAGCAACAAACTAAAAAATGAAGTGTCGTTTACTTTGGAATTACGTGGTAGTTGATGTAGTTGTCTCTCATGTGCGTAGTGTGACTTCTTTCAACACTCCATCTTCTTCATAACCTCAACAGAAAATCCGATACCACTTGTTGGAGAAATGGAAGTGTCACGCTAATAAAATTAGGATTTTTTTATTTCATTATTAAAAGAATATAACTTTTATAAAACACTCAATTAATCACATTAATATTATTACATAACACACATCTCTGAATTTATTTGTAATTGTAGTTGTTGTAATTTTTTCTAACCATTTAACAACTCCAGCTACTGTGTATCTAAACTAGTCTAAAAAGAGTTGAAGTAACATAATAACTATAATCATTATCCTTATTTTAAGCATGTGAATTTCTCAAATGCATCCTATTATTTGATTTCCTTCTCAACGTAGCTGGATTTATTCATCATTTCGGGAAGTGAAGTAGACTAGAAGAAAAAAAAATTTATATTATTATGTACAGGTGTTGAAATCCATGATCACCCTACTCAAATTGATGATACACAGTACCCACAAACTTTTTTCTATGAGCATGATCTTCATCCCGGCAAAACCATGAATGCACAATTCAGCAAGGGTCTCTTTAAGCATCATGTGAGTTTACTCTCATGGTTAAAGAAAGTTAAAGACACTGATAAAGAAGGATATACTTTTGATGTGCTGTGCATCAAGAGAGAACCTATAGAGGGAGAACCCAAAGTTTGTTCCAAATCCTTGGGAATATTAATCAGTTTTGCCATTTCAAAGCTCGGAAAAAATATTCAAGTACTGTCAAGTTCATTTGTGAGTAAGCAAGAGCAATACACTGTGGAAGGACTGCAAAATCTTGGAGACAAAGCAATAATGTGTTTTACTGCCTTGATATTAATAACTACTACTTTTTTGGTTTCTCCTAAAAGCCTAAAGCTTGTAATTACTAATAAAAGTTTAACTGTCTAAGGAATTAGGATTTAAATGAATTAGCAAATCTGATACGCAAGGTGAAAACCATGTTAAGAATCTTTTAAGCCTAATAGAATACGTGATAGATTATTTAAATCTATTTGAATAGGAATGCATTAGATGGATTTGATCCGTAAGGGTTAGATGGATTCACTAATATATCAAAAACCAAAAACACTGACAAAATTCATCAATGACATACAAATTTTGCATCTGCATTCCATCATGTGCATCAAAATAGGTGCTAAAGCAGTATGCAAAAGGTGTAGAATGTATTATTTGAGGCAAATAGTGTACTACCGAGGCTCAAACGTGGTAAGACTTATATCATTGGTAGAAGAAAAGAGGTGGTTGGTGGAGGAATCTGCTTCAAGAAAACATTTCTCCTTCTCCATAAGGAAACCGGGCTCCTTAGGTTGAGGCAGGGCACTCTCACTGCTCAGCATCACTACCACAGTGGACATACTTGGCCTATCCTCAGGATGCTGTTGGACACATAGAAGACTGATATGGATACAACGCAATGCTTCTGATAGAACAGATGAATTCTCCATGCATGAATCAATTAAGTCCAAAGGTCTGGTTTCTTTCCAAAATCTCCATGCCTAACCCGTTTAACAGACATGTCATCACCAATGTTTGTTACTTGTAAAGAAAAAAAGAAACAGGTTCGTTTCAGTTTCACTTACCTGTCCAATAAGGTTAATACTGTTATTTGAATGGGAAAAACCTCTATTCTTCTTTCCACTTACTATCTCTAGCATTAGTACACCAAAGCTGAAGACATCAGATTTCACTGAGAATAGTCCATAAATGGCATATTCAGGTGCCATGTAACCACTGAAGAAAATCATTAAAAACATGGTTCAGAAGTTTAAACATCACTGTGTGGTGGTAGATGCATATTACAAATTATGTTGAGAGATTAACTTACTATGTTCCAACCACCCTTTTTGTATTTCCTTCAATCTGATCTCCCCCAAAAGTTCTAGCCATGCCAAAATCAGATATTTTTGGGTTGAACTCATGATCAAGTAGGACATTACTTGCTTTAAGGTCTCTATGTATTATTCTCAATCTAGAATCTTGATGAAGATAAAAAAGTCCTCGTGCAACTCCACAAATAATACTGAAGCGTTTAGACCAATCTAAAATTTTAGCCTTTGCCTGATCTGCCAGATTAATAATATTGCTAACTCATTCTCTGGAAACATAAAGTAACATTTGAAAAAAAATGACAGGAAAGGGTTTTGTGAAAAGAGAAATGAAGGAGGAAAATTTCTAGAAGAAAATGGAAATTAAATTGAAAAAGATGTGGAGAGATTAGAACCAAATATAAAGGAGTCTAGGCTTTTGTTGGGCATGTACTCATAGATAAGCATCTTCTCCTCTTCTTCAATGCAATAACCAACAAGCTTAACTAGGTTCCGATGCTGAAGTTTGGCTATCAATATGACTTCGTTCTTAAATTCATTAAACCCTTGTCCAGAACTTTGTGAGAGTCTCTTCACAGCAATTTCTTGTCCATCTGCTAAGGTACCCTATAGTGTCACACACATAGGCATCATATAAATACTGTTAATATGATGAATTCTGGGATTTTATGTTGAATCAGGGAATTATGCTGCATAATTACCATATATACTGCCCCAAATCCACCTTCTCCAAGCTTATTGTTAATTGAGAAGCAATTAGTTGCTTTGGCGATTGCTGCTTGGTCAAAGAAAGGAAGCTCAAGCTCTTCCTCATCTTTATTATTCTCTAGTATCAAGGATTTACTTGATTCACAAGCTGAAAAGATGATATTCCATTAAACTATAGATCAGGCAAAAAATATCCATAATTTTTTTTCTTTAGAAAAAGTGCAGAGTAATTCGAGTTTTAGTCCATTGATATAATTAGAAGTATATGTTTCTTTCTGTGCCTGTGACAAGCACAAATTACACTATGTTGTTAGCATCAACTTAAAAAGTGCAACAGCCAAGAGAAGAAAAAAAAATGAAGGAATATTTGTGTATGGATGTTTAAACTCTGGTAGGCTCTTGCACAGTAAGATTTAGCAGAGTTTGACTAGCCAAACCTGGGTAATGTGATTTGATTGTAAATATAATCAATCAGGTGGGAAAGTGTCATGCATGGCTTTAATACCCGGGTCACCAAATAATAATATAAATCGTATATGAAATTTTAAGTGCAATCACTAAAACATAAAAAAAGTTGATATTCTTATTCTGTATATAACTGGCAAGTCCTTGAAATAAATACAAGAGTAAGGAAGCTACCTCTGAACTTTTTTATTCTCTTTCCAACATTGTACAAAACCAGAATGGTTGTAAGAACTGAGGCTATTATGAGGATTATTGCCACCACCTTCATGGTATGTTTTTCTTTCACAGCTTCATGATTTATATAGAAATGAGGGAGCAGACTCAATCATGAATCATTAAAATTATGACAAAAAGAGCAAATACAGTAAAACTAAATATACTTATAACCTGGGAGAGATCAAGTCAAGACCTTACCTGATTCTGAAAATTTAGTTCTGATATATAAATCGCTACCACCACCAGAAAACTCTCTGATATCCCTGAGATCACCAAACCACATCAAACAACCACTACCTCCTCCTCCAACATCTGTATTTGCATAAGCTTTACAGGAGCAATTCTCCAAGCACTTATCCCTGCACTCAGTGAGACTCATACTCTCATTGACCCAAGAATTTGAAGTATCTGGAGCTTTCAGCTGACTAAATTTAACAAACCCATGTTTCCTCCTTTCCTCACATCTCCATTCTTCAGTAAGAAAACATCCTTGAGTCCAGTCCATCATGTCCCAGTGCCCTGGCAATCTTGGTTTAAATCCACTTAAACACTGGCACACTGGAGAATCACCAATTACACAATTTCCATTTGGTCCACAGATATTGTAGGAATCACAGTTATCTCTAGGTACAGATGCATAAAGCCTCCAAGCTTGAGCATCTTCAATCCATATGTACCTTTGGCGAGTAGAAATGGATTGGTTCATTACAATCCTTGAAATCATAGACTCATTCCTGAGGCTGTAGGTGTAGTACACCTCATTCTCGTTGGAAACAAACTTGAAGTTAAAAACTGGATTTGCCTTCAATTCTGGGGCACCACTGAATCCAAGTCCATTCCAATGGCCACCACGGTAAAACTCCTTTGACCCCTTCCACATTATCACTTGAGGAAATCCTTCGAGAGAGATACCCCAACTGAAATCTCCTGGTGATGGATCATCCCAATTCTTCCAAGAAGATACACGCCGCTCGAGGCCGGTTCTTAAGTCCCAACCCAGCTTCATTCCTGGTAAAAGTGTGTCAGAAGGGTAATCAAAGCTTTGCCACGAGTAGCGTTCAGGTACTTGGTCTCCTTCATCTCTCACTACCAAATTCCCAGAATTTAAGAGCTGAACAATGGGATTTTGAACCTTCTTTGAAGAGTTTGCTGACCAAGACACAACCCCATTATGGTTAACAAGCTCAAGATTCCCCTCACTGTTAATATGCAACATGTTAGAGTTTCCTTTTACTGGCTTGGCTCTGTTGGCAACCCACACAACAGTCTTCACTGATATTGATTTGTACCATATCCCCAAGTAAAGATCTGCAGCACTTCCTGGACTGAAGAAACCCAATTCAAAAGTACCCTTCTCAGAAACCAAGGTGTTGCCTACGGAAAGTGATTGAAATTGGGATATTGAGTCATTTGCAGTGGAGGTGCGGAAGAAGAAAAACAGAATCTTAGTAAGAACGAACATGAGAAGAAGGATTTTCATCGCTTGACACTCTCGAAGCTCTGTGCTTTCACTGAACCACTTTGTCTTTCTATGTCTGGACAGTGAAGAAGGAAATGAGACTTACACCATGATGCTCACGGTTTCAGTATTTTGGATTTCTGTAACTGCTTGTATTGAGTAAAAAAAAACATGAAATCTGTAACGTAAATTCCTCAATTTCTGGCATGACAAAACTTAACTTTCTTTTCTTTTTAGTGTTTGGTTTATGAGTTTCTTGGATTCATGTTAAAAGGAAACGTCTGTCTAAGATATTATTTACGTTCAAACCAAAACAAACGTGAACACAAACACACTTTCTGAAGGTGTTGTCAATTCTTTCTTTGGACGAGTTTGACCTATATTAGATAGACATGAATACAAGGTTACCTCTTTTGTTGGTCCTCATGTCCTATCAATGGCAACTGTCTAAGGTTGTTTTATCCTGATATTAGATATTATAATGAATGAACTAGAACTAGTGTTTTGGATTCAACTCTCTTTTTGTATTTCAGTTATAATAATAGGTATCTTTCTTAAGAGTTGAATTAGGAGAAAAGTTACTTATAGACTGATTAGGCTGTAGTTGGAATGAGAACTTAAAATATGTGGGACTGAAACCATTCAGTACCACCAAATGAATTAGTCTTTTGCATAAAAATGCTCCAAAAACTAACAAAACAGTAGTGGATGTTCCTTAAAACCTTGTAAGTAGGTAACCTTGTAGTGTAACAAACCCAAGGTGAAAATAAAAATCCATGACACAGTAATTTGACACTTTTTCCAACTGAAAATAACAGATCACTAATGACTTAGGTTCTAGAATTTAGAATCATTGTCAATTGACTTCTATCCAAGGCAAATTGAAGGATATAGTGATATAATATGTTGGGGGCATATCCTGGGATTGCCTCTTTGCATTCATGCAAAGGCTTATCAGATAAACACATTTGTGCAACTTCCAGAAGCTATTGCACGAAAAATTCAGTGTCAAGTCTATGCCCTCAAACAGGTCGTCAACCAAGGGCCTATTTGATTAGCCAGAGTCCACACACTAGGTTTTTAGTCCTTTACACCATACATAGTTTTGAAAACGATGTTTCACCTAAAGTTGAATATTGAGCAATGACGAGTGGAAAAAAACTTGCATTTTGGTCCTTTGGTTCATCCAAGTCTTATCGACTTCATTAGCTTTTCTAAGCCAATTGAGTTTAACCTTTTTTTAGGCAGCCGGCTATTTGGACTAATTCACAACCTGATCACAATAAAGTTTGTTCAAGGCAGGAATAAGAACGGCATATTATTAAATCATCCATTTTTCAGGACAGAAGAAAAAAGATTGAATTTTTTTAAAGAAGCGAAAAAGAGATTAACGAGCATTTGTGCATAATAATTGAAAAAATGAAAAATATACAGCAAGAATAAAATGAAACACTTGTGCCATTTCATTTTCTTTTCATTTCCTTACAAAAGTATATGGGAAATTGCCCAAAATGACAAATGAATGAAAAGGGGAAAAAAATTATAGGTAATCTCTGAGTTCTTGTTGAAGGACTTGCTCCAACCACAACTTTGAACCTTCCATGAGTTCAGGACTAAGTCTGAACATCAAAACACAGAACTCCAACTGATTGAGCGCCCCATCACCATCAAAGTCACCTTCCTCAAGCATGGAGCGAAGATCCTCATCACTGAGGCCCTGGAGGCCTAGAAGGGCAGAATTTCTCTTGAGGCTGTCAAAGGTGATGACCCCTTTTTCTGAATCCTTCAAAAGATTGAACCCATTGCAAAGTTCATCAATTAGGCCATCCCCACCAAGCTTGTTGGCCATCACAGGCAAAAAATCTTGGAAGTGGGTTTGGGAGTTTTGTGCTGCCATAGTGTTGAATTGGAGTTGGGTGAGTAAAAAGAGAGAAGAAAGATGAAAGATGAAAGAGAGAAACAAGAGAAATGGATGAATTGATAAGATAATGAGGTGATGAAGGGAACATCATTGTATATAAAGAGGAGGAAGGGAAGAGAGAGGAATGTGGGATGGGATCTTCCAAGAAGGAGAAGGCTTAGATAGATTCATTGAAGACAACTCAGCAACAGAGAGGAACAAACTCGGTCAGAAACACACACGGTTTACTTTAGAGTGGACTTTCCTGGAAGTTAACAAAAGGGTACAACCGTCCATTACCAACTTCTACTATTATAGAATAATAATGCATTTTCATAATTTCATAATTTTATTATTGATTAATATGAATAGAAAATCTTTCATTTTAATATTTTTTTTTATTTTTAAATTAAAAACAAGTATTAAATAACAAATTAGGAGGTTTTAATAAACTTTATAGCTGTTTTTAAACTTAAATGTTTTACGATTTTTTTTCTACTCTTCTTAACTAGTGTTTTTAGGAAGATAGCTATCAAATTAGAAAGTAAATAGAACACACTAAAAATCATTAAAAAAACAGTTTATGTATTTTAATTGTTTAACCAGTATTATTTTAAGAATTTTAACCCATACTCTCCACTTATTAGCATTTACTCTCTTTTTTCTAATTCTGGTCTCGTTTGACTGTTGACAGCGGCTGCGTCAACGGCCGGTATTTTACGTCGATAACTCTAATTTCAATTTTTTTTTTTCAAAATAATATTTTTTTCTCACTCTTTAGAAACAACATATTTTAAAGGTCAATATATAAATTTCAGGTCAACATATTTTTAATTATTTTCAATGAATTTATTTTTTAAATTAAATATATAATTAATTATAAAATATTAATTTAAGTATTTAAAAAAATATGTACTTGTATTTCGATACTATGTTGTCTATTATAATCAATCAATAAAATATTTTATATTTCTTTTTTATATTTTAATTTTTATTATAATAACAGATGTCATAAGTGGTGATGTATTATTATGTGAATATTAGTAAAACAAACCTAACACATTATTTATTAACACTCCAACTTATATGAAAATGTTTAAACTCAACGGATAAATAAAAAATATTATATATTAAAAATGAAAAACGTATTTAGTAAGTACTAAAATAATCAATCATATATAAGATATTTAAAATGTATTCAAGTTTATTTTAAATTATTATTTATCCGTACAACATTCAATATTACTTAGTAAATACGAGTCTTTATAATATGAAATTAATACACATCCTTATTTTTTACTCATAATCTTCATCATTACATTAATTAACAATGTAGATGCTAAATTCTCTATTTCATATTATAATAACAGATGTCATAAGTGGTGATGTATTATTATGTGAATATTAGTAAAACAAACCTAACACATTATTTATTAACACTCCAACTTATATGAAAATGTTTAAACTCAACGGATAAATAAAAAATATTATATATTAAAAATGAAAAACGTATTTAGTAAGTACTAAAATAATCAATCATATATAAGATATTTAAAATGTATTCAAGTTTATTTTAAATTATTATTTATCCGTACAACATTCAATATTACTTAGTAAATACGAGTCTTTATAATATGAAATTAATACACATCCTTATTTTTTACTCATAATCTTCATCATTACATTAATTAACAATGTAGATGCTAAATTCTCTACTTCTCTTTTTTATGTGCACAATAGGTTTTGCATTAGATCTATGGATAGTATATGGCACAAGACATCTAGATTTATGCCTAATATATCCCTCGCTTATCAAGTAAACATATTTTTGTTTTTTTTTTCAATAATGTTATTGGTCCTCTTTTAATATTTGATCATATCTCAATATTTTTTTTCCTTTCTTTTACACTTCTTATCTCAATATTTGACACTTCTTTTAATGAAGTATTTTCTTTCTTCAAATATTATTTTTGGATAAAATTTTAACATATTTATCATTTTCCTTGTGACATGTATGTGCTTTTTTGTTTTGTTTTTTAACTTTCTTACTTACATGACAATTTTTTCATATACTTTTATAACTCATGTCAAACTTTGATATGTTGGATATTTTACTTTTTGAACACACAATTGACACATATCACCTCAACATATTCGAGGACAATTTTTCTAACAAAATATTATATTATAAAGATGCATAGAATACTACATACTTTATTATTAGTGTTTTTGTTCATTCTTCATCCTCAAATGTTGTTATTACCTTATTATGTCCTTGCCCCTCTCTCCCAATAATCCTATTAGAACATTATTTACGTTACCATTGAAATTCCAAGATTGACATATATCAAAAAAAAAACAAAATATTTATCAAACTTCCTTAATAAAAAAAAACCTTTCAAACATTCCTTCCTGTCGGTTGACTCGATTGCCTTCGTACTTTTAATGACGATCACACGCCCAATTCTCTCTGCCTACGTCCGTGCTTTCCTTGGATCAAACACCTGAACTTGCAAAGACAAAGGGGCACCCTAGAGGTCGTTTGCACTCCGATGCTCAAGTCAATACTGAGGTTAGGAAACACCAAAACTCTTAGCCGTAAAAGCTCGATGTAAAACTATGTGTATCGCGTAAATGGTGCGTACCTTATTAGGTTTGTTACTACCCTTTATATAGTTTAGGGTTTCTGCTGTTTCCGCCACCTGCATTGGGGTTTTTGAGGGTATGCCTTAGCGCCACTATCACCGACTCTTAGGGCAATCTAGCGCGTAAGGCTCCCTTACTGGAGTGCAACCTCTGACGGGATGACCACCTGGGTACCAACTTGTGCACCTAATCTTTGGGGCTATCCGTCCTGGGAGTGCCCTAGCTGTTCACGTGCCATGCATGAGCCTACCTCTGGGACGTAACCCTCATGGGCCTTAGCCTTCCCAGTGGTTCTTTACCTGTGCTACACCTGAATGCGACATGCACACCACACGCATGGACCTCTCGTGATCTAGACTTCTCCCTACTGATAATTGGTGTGTTTTTTGGGATCCACCTCTCGTGGTCCAGCTTCGCTGTTTGAGTCACTGAGGCTCGATGTCACATCGCCCTCACTATGTTGCCGAGGACACATCAACACATCCTGGTGATGGACACCTAACCACTCCTCGGCATCTTGGGCGTGCCGTCTGTGAGGCACTGGCCCATGCCGCTTGTGGGACCCATCTTACGTGGCCCACCTCTACTAGCAATCAACGACGTTCGAGGACTGGTTGGTACACAAGCCCCCCAGTATCGAGTTGTCAACTTGTTCAGCGAAGAGACTAAGTCCTCGCCCATGGCGACCTAAGTGGCACTGTGTGAAGGGATGTGAATAGTGCACCGAAGTGACACTTCTCTGTACCTGTTTTAATCTGTGCACACGTGTCTAGATCAACGACCAGGACTTAACGTCGCTTGCGCTCCTTCGTTTACGTTAAGCATTCAAAAACGCGTGCTTCGTTACTGTTCCATCACTTTCTCTGAAAATTCTTTCAAACGTTTCATCTTCTCTTCGAAAGCTCTCACCTTTCCTTCTTCGAAACTCAGAACCCCCAACCTTCTTCGATCAAAAGCTGTGATCTTTATGCATTTATCACCCTTATCTCTTGATTTCGTTGCTCAATAACTGTCTGGGACTGTTTAAATTTATGCATTTTAGGTTTTCTCTATTTTTTCCTTCTGAGTCTCTGTTTTTCTGGGTTTCTTCGAGTCGCACCATCGCCTTCCACTAAACCCTTGTTTCTTCCTTCTTTTTTCTCATTTTTAGCTTTCTCCTTGAAATGGCTCGAACAAAAACCACATCCAACCCTCCTCCTAACGCTCTCCCCAGCGCTCCTGCCAGCGTCGACTACAAAGCCCTATACCCTTGGGCTTCTGCCGAACTTCTCGCTGAAACCTCTACACTCACTTCCAGTGGAGATTTGCTAAAGCATAGGGAGGACGAGGCAGCTTGTATGAGCCGCGTGTTTGGGAGAGAATGTGATGCTTATGTATCCGTTCGGCCCTGTGTGAAGGGCGAGCCCGTGTGCGCCGATGACCGCGCCAACAACGGGGAACCCTTCTTCTTCCTCTATCCACCATCTTCAAGCGAATCAAACTCTGTTTTTCGCTTTCAAGTTTTGAAAGGGCGCTCCTGACGGAGATAAACGTGGCCCCTGCCCAGCTGCACCCCAACAACTGGGCCTTCATGAGGGCATTCGCCATTTTGTGCAATCACTTTGGGCACCCTCCCTCTATCGATGTCTTCCTCCACTTTTTCGAGGCTAAGAGTTCTGGGAAGAATCTCTGGGTGAGTTTTAGTGGAGTGGCGGGGAGAGTTCTCCTCACACTCTTCCAACAATCCTATAAGGGCTTCAAAGGGAAGTTCTTTAGGGTGTGTTGCATCGATCATGACCTCACCCTACTGGATGGGTTTCCCTTTTACTGGGTGGGGCAGCTGAAGCTCAAAAAGCCCAAGACCGTTGAGGAACTGACTCCCCACGATCGCGAGGTGTGACAGGTCCTCACAAGCTTGGGAGCGGTGTTTAACACTGCTCAACTGATCAAGCATGAATACGACGCCGAGGCCCTTAAGGGTTACATTGGTACTTGTCTTCGTTTGCCTTGCTTTGTTGTGCACATCTGTTATCAGCTTTTTATGCTTGTATATTTTGTTTCTTCATGCTTATGCATTTACTGGCCTAGTATTGTGGCTCTTGTATTCTCTGGTTTATGACTATGTATTGTTGTCTTCTCATGTCTTCTTATCTTGATGTAGGTATGGTACTAAACGAGGAGAAAAGGGCTAGGCTGGCCAATGCGCTTGCCCGCCGCCAAGGGGCACTCGGTGGTGAGGGTGCCTCAGCCCCCTCTGCTCCCATTGTTGCGGTTCCACTTGTCGTTGTTCAAGCCTCGCCCCCTCTGCTCCCATTCTGTTCTTACTGATGAAGATCTGGTATATATCTTCTGCATCATGAAGAAGATCAAAATCAATTGGATTCACATCATCAAAGAGCACATGCAAAAAGCTATGAGGTTAAGTGACTACCACTATCCATATGTTGTTTTAGTATCTAAATTTCTACTCTATTTTGAAGTAAATCTTGAAGATGAAACTTCTGAGTTGGTCAAGTCAACTCAAGAGTTGAACAATGGATCACTCAGCAAGATGGGTTTTACCAAAGTAGATGGAAAATGGATTAGTAAGGATGGTGATCTTGGTGCCTCATCTAGTGGTGCTGCTGATCTTGAACAAGATGAACCTGCTGATATGGATGTTCAACATGAAGATTATCAAGATGCTGGACCAAGTGTTGGTGCTGGAAATCAAGAAGAAAGGATGCAAACCATGTCTCCTTTTGAAAGACTAATGATGAATAGGCTTGATAGCTTCGCTGAAAATCAAGGGAGCCTTCATGATCTCTGTGTTCGTAATTTTCAGAGGAGTGACACCAGGTTTGACAACATGGATGCAAGATTCATGTCTCTAGATGAACAGATTGAAGTTGTCCAGAACCAAATCTTTGATCTTCAATTTGCTGATGATGAAGAATGAAGGAAAACAACTTATTGGTATATCGAAACAATCGATTGTTTTTTGTGCTTACATCTGGTTTTTAAATTTTCTTTCTTTCTGCTGTTGCTGCTTTAATGCTGATGTAATCAAAACAATATCTTGTTTTTATTTCTTATCTTTGTCTATTTGTGAAGACAAATAGGGGGAGAAATATGTTGTGTTGGAGAAATATGTTGTGTTTAAGTTTCTGTTTTTTAGTTGTTAAACAGTTTGGTTGAGTAATATTTTCTGATATTTAGCTCTGAAGTTTATTACTGTTTATCTGTGCTAACCAAATATCAGAAGTTCTATGCTTTGTTCAAAACTGTATATTGCAGGAACTGCTTCAGATTCAATCAGGTACAACACAAGCATCAGGGATTTGTCTTCATCAAATAGGGGGAGATTGTTAAACCAAGTGGTGTTCAAGCTTTGAAGAATCCAAACCCTTTGAAGGATGATGAAGCATTTGCTCTGCTAGGTGTTGTTGTGCTGGTTTAGTATAGTTCTGGGGTAGTTTGAGTATTGTAATCCACCCCTTGATCGAATCTAAAGCATAAGCATCTCAATCTTTGTGAAAGTAAAATGTTTTCAAACTAAGTTAAAACAACTGATTGTTTTGTCGAAACAACCGATTGTTTGTACTTAGATGTTTTGAGAAAAAGATTGAAAATTGTTTTTAAAATGGTTGAACTGTTAAGAACCAAAACAACCGATTGATTCGAAGAAACAACCGATTGTTTGTTTTGGGACCATAACAGAAAAACTGTTTTATCTTTGACTGAGCTTTAAATGATTTAACTGCTTACGCTCCAGTCATTAAATGCTTTGACCAATCTTTTAATGCAATTTAATAGTTTGTTAAGATTTGATAACAAACTACATCTTTGAATAAATTCAGAAAAACAGATTTGACAATTAATCTTTGACAAGTTTTTGCTAAGAGTTTTTGAGTTTTTCAAAGAGCTAAGATTGCTGAAATTTTGTGATTGATCAAAGTTGTGGAATAGGATTCTGCTTGTATTGATTTCAGATTATCTTCTGTAACAAGTTTAATCCTTGTACTCTCTATGAAACAAGTTTTCGTTTCTGTGTTTGCTGAGATTGGTTGTGTTCTTGAGGGGATCAAGATCAACAATCTTGGTGTTGGTGTGTTGGCCAAGAAGAGTGTGTGTCTTGAGGTGTTTAAGGTCATTCTCTTGGTTGTTGTGTAAGTGATCAAGTTGTGATTGCTTAGTGGATTTCCTTAGGGTTTCTGAGAAGACTGGATGTAGCTCTGGGTTTGGAGTGAACCAGTATAAACATCTGTATGCAATCTCTCTATCCCTATCTCTTTAAATTCAGTTTTGTATTTGATAACTGGTATAAACAACCGATTGTTTTTCTAGTGTTGTGCTTTGCTTTATGTTTTTTGGTAAACTGAATTTCTTATCAATTGTTTCCTGAGATAAATTCATTCTTGTTTTAAAAGTTTGCGAAAATCTTCTTTAAACAATTCACCCCCCCTCTAGTTTAAAGCCATCAATTCTAACAGTAAACAGTTGGAAAATCATTTAATGCTCAGTCAAAGCACAAACCATTTTTTTGTTATGGTACCAAAACAAACAATCGGTTGTTTCCTCGATTCAATCAGTTGTTTTGGTTTTGACAGCTCAACCATTTGAAAAACAGTTTTCAACCTTTTCTAAAAACACCTAAGTATAAAACAATCGGTTGTTTCGACAAAACAACAGGTTGTTTTTCACTTAGCTTGAAAAACACTTTTCTTTTAAAAGGATTGAGAGTGTTTATGCTTTGGATTCAATCAAGAGTGGATTACATATTAAATCTACCCCCAAATCTTATCTAAAAGAAAACACATCAACAACAAGCACAGCCAGCCTTCATCATCCTTCAAAGGGTTTGGATTCTTCAAAGCTTGAACACCACTTGGTTCAACAATCTCCCCCTATTTGATGAAGACAAATCCCTGGTGTTTGTGTTTGATCTGATTGAATCTAAAGTAGTACCTGCAAAAATAGCACATATACAGTCGAATGCTTCTTATAGCAGCAGGTTAGATTTTCACATATTGAAAGCATAAGTCCTGATAAACAATCGGTTGTTTACTCGAAACAATCGATTGTTTCTATCAGCAGCAGCAGAAAATAGTTTTATATCAGAGATTTTAACATACTACACAGTTTCAGATAATGATACACAAAAACCAATTAATTCTCCCCCTATTTGTCTTCACAAATAGACTTTAACATGTATCAAAACAGATTTAAGAGAGATTATTAAGATCAAGGATACCTAACTCATTTCTTAGAAAGAAAAACCTCTCTTTTGGTAGTGGTTTAGTGAAGATATCAGCTAACTGCAGTTTGGTCTCCACAAACTTCACTTCACATTTCCCATTGCTTACATGATCCCTGATGAAATGATGCCTTATCTCAATATGTTTGGTCCTTGAGTGTTGAATCTGATTTTTGGTAAGATTGATGGCACTTGTGTTATCACACATCAAAGGGATTTTGCTGATTTGTAATCCAAAGTCTGCTAGTTGTTGTTTGAGCCATAGAATCTGTGCACAACAGCTCCCAACAGCTATATACTCAGCCTCAGCAGTAGAGAGAGCAACACATGCTTGCTTCTTGTTATGCCATGAGATTAGGCTTGAGCCAAGAAGGTGACAAGTACCACTTGTGCTCTTCCTATCTAGCTTGCAACCTGCAAATTCAGAATCTGAATAACCAATTAAATGAATTGGAGAGTGAGAAGGATACCATAACCCAACAGTTGATGTTCCTTTGAGATATTTCAGAATTCTTTTTGCAGCTTTGAAGTGTGACTTTTTAGGATTTGCTTGATATCTTGCACAAAGACACACCGCAAACATGATGTCCGACCTACTAGCTGTTAGATATAGCAAAGAGCCAATCAATCCTCTGTATTTGGTTTGATCTACACCCTTTCTAGCAGCATTAGCATCCATGTAGCAGCTTGATGGCATTGGAGTGCTTGCTTCTTTGCAATTCTCCATTTCAAATTTCTTGAGAATCTCCTTGCAATACTTTGATTGACATAGAAATATCCCATCCTTTGTTTGCTTAACCTGCAATCCAAGAAAGAAAGACAGTTCTCCCATCATAGACATTTCAAACTCACCTTTCATTGCAACCACAAATTCTTCACACAAACTATCTTGTGTAGCACCAAAGATGATGTCATCAACATAGATTTGCACAAGAATTATTTCTGAATTTGACTTTTTGATGAAGAGAGTCTTGTCTACCATTCCCCTTTCATAACCATGAGATAGCAGAAAGTTGTTAAGCCTCTCATACCACTGCCTTGGAGCTTGCTTTAGTCCATACAATGCTTTCTTCAACTTGAAGACATGGTTGGGATACTTATGATCTTCAAAGCCCGGTGGTTGATCTACATAGACTTCCTCATTGATGTAGCCATTCAAGAAGGCACTTTTGACATCCATTTGAAAGAGTTTGAAACCACTCATACAAGCAAAAGCCAAAAGCAGCCTCACAGCCTCCAACCTTGCAACAGGGGCAAAGGTTTCACCATGATCAATGCCCTCCTCTTGATTGTAGCCTTTGGCAACTAGCCTTGCTTTGTTCCTTGTAATCACACCATCTTCATCCAACTTGTTTCTGGACACCCACTTTGAACCTATGATGTTCATCTCAGCTGCTCTATGGACAAGAAATCATACCTCATTCCTTGCAAACTGATTCAACTCTTCATGCATAGCTTCAACCCACTTTTCATCCTTGAGAGCTTCATCATTTGACTTCAATTCAATTTGTGAGACGAAAGATGTGTGCCTGCAGAAGTTTGAGATGCAGCTACGTGTGGAGACACCTTCCTTTATCTGCCCTATGATGTTTTCCACTGACAGATCTCTAAGAATCCTCCACTTTTTGGGCAACTCACTCTGTTGCAGAATTTCAATTGGTTGTTTCTGTAGGGTTTAATAGTGCCAAAGTTCAAGAGGGGGGGTGAATTGACCTTTTAAAACTTTCTCGCAGAAACAGTGTTTTACACAGTTTTACAGAAAATAAATCGATTTATGTAAAAATGATCAGATTTATTTCAGCACTGTTTTTGTTTGAAAAGCTTTTAATTCAGCAAGGTTAATCACAAGATTATGCAGTGCGAATTTCCAGCAGCACACACACAAATATCAGATTTGAAAAGCAGTGAAACACAAAACAGCAAGCTTCAATTTCAAGCAAGTGATTAAGGTTCAATTGATAGCATGCTAGTTAATTGAGTGACCTTTGCAAACAAGCTGTTCCAGTGGCTTTTAACAGACTATGAGTGTTCTTCTTGATGTCAAGAAATTTTCCAGAAATTAAGAACAATGAATCACAAAACAGCAAGCTTCAACTTTAAGCAATTTGTTTAAGGTTCAATCAATAGCATTTGCAGTTTCTTGAGCAGCCTATCACAGTCAATCTGTTCCAATGGTTTTTAGTAGATTATATATGTTCTTATCAGATTTAAACACTTTTTCAGAAATCAAGAACAGTATGCACAGTGCCCAGAAAGAACAGATTTATTTTCAATTGAACAGATTTATTTCTTTGCTGTTTTATCAATTATGCAGAAACGAAATTGCAGAGAGAGAGAGAGAGAATGAACACAAGCAATTATACTGGTTCACTCAACCTGAGCTACATCCAGTCTTCACCAACAACAGGTGGAATTCACTAACACACAGTACAATCAAGTACACTTCCCACTGTTCTTGAAACCTACAAGAACTTAGGTACTCTTGCTGAAAAAACCTATTTCAGCACTCACACACACACATCCACTCTCCAAGAACACCTATCAAGAAGAGGATTCAACCAAACTATTACAAGTAATAAGAAGTGAAACGACTACACCTGATTGAGGTAACAAAGATCAGCCTTAAACCAGTAGGCAAGATTGCTAGAACAGTAGCTGCACCTCACACCAAGCTTTTGGAACCAAACCAAGAACAAGCACTTTGTGATTTTTGAAATCTTTGAAGAACAAATGCTAATCCTTGAAAACACTCAACTCTCTACTGTCAAAACTTGTTTTTTGCTAATGTATGAACTGTTTTGATCGTTATTAAACTCAGAAACCAAGTTTGCATTTTATAGAAAGTCAGCTTATAACAGAATTTTGAAAAACAGTTAAAGCTGTTATAAAATGAACAGATTGAAAATAAAATGAACAGATTTATTTTCAAAAGCAGTTAGAGAATCTGTTAAGTGAGGAGACTTAGTCAACCATTCTGGTGCTGAGATAAAACTGAAAAACGTTTAAGCTTGACATGGTACCAGAGGCAAAAAGAATCTATTCATTTACAGATGAACAGATTTATTTTTCAAAACGAAAACAGAGAAAGTTTAACAATTTAAAACTCAGTCGTTTTGAAAAGAAGAAGACTTAGTCAAAATACCTGATGCTCAAAATCTAATTTTTACAAGACTTTAGCCAAGGCATCAGTGAAAAAATGAATATGTTTATTTAGAAAAGAACAGATTTATTTTTATGCAGTAAACGTGTTTTTGTGTAAAACATGTGAAAAACAGTTTAAGAAAACTTATGCTTGTTCTTATCACATGGCCAGTGGTTATGAGGTGAGTTACCCAGCAAAAAGATACTCTTAGACAACCTCTAAGCACTAACTAAGACACACTTAAAGCAAAGCAAAATTACATGAAAAGTACATACAAGTCTTCATCAAACACTACATATAAGTCTTCATCAAACATAATCTTGAAGGGGCAGCAACCATCTTCAACAGTTTCTGCGAATCAACTGATTGTTTTTCTGCACAGATTTCCAGCTTCTCCAAATTGATGCTCTGTTCATCTTCTTCAGCACTTGTCTTCGGGATTTGGATGTTTCTGCGATCTACCTCATCAAAGACAACTTACTCTTCTACAATCATCAACCTCTTGTTGTAGATTCTCTATGTATGACTTGTGAGAGAATACCCTATGAAGATGCCAAGATCAGCTTTCTCATCAAACTTCCCCAAGCTTTCCTTTCCATTGTTGAGAACGAAACAGCTGAAGTCAAAGACTCTGAGATGATTGATGTTAGGCTTCCTTCCATTGAAGAGTTCATATGGAGTCTTCTTCAGAATAGGCCTAATAAGCACTCTATTCATCACATAACAAGAAGTGCTCACTGGATCAGCCCAAAAATACTTAGGAAGAGATGATTCACTAAGAATTGTCCTTGCTAGTTCTTCAAGAGACCTTTTCTTCCTCTCTACCACACCATTTTGTTGTGGAGTTCTTGGAGCAAAGAAATTGTGCAGAATCCCCATCTTTTCACAGAACTTGCTGAACTTCTCATTTTGGAATTCTCCTCCATGATCACTTCTAATAGAGCCTATGTAGTTCTTTGTATTTTGCAACCTTCTTGCTAGCTTCTTGAATGCAGAAAAGGCACCACTCTTTGATTCCAAGAAAAGAGTCCAAGTGAACCTAGAAAAGTCATCAACAATAACAAGAGCATAGTAATTTCCACCAAGACTCATAGTTCTTGAGGGTCCAAAGAGATCCATGTGAAGTAGCTCAAGAGGTTTTAAAGAAGAAACAACATTTTTTATTTTAAAAGAGTTTTTCACTTGTTTCCCTTTTTGGCAAGCTTCATAAATGTGATCCCTCTCAAACTTGAGCTTTGGTAGCCCAATCAAAAGATCCCTTGAAATTAACTTGTTCAAGTGATTCATGTGAATATGAGTAATTCTTTTATCCCAAAGCCAAGATTCATCTTGCTTGGATAGAAGACAACCAATTGAGCATGGTGAAGAGATATCTAGAAGATAAACATTATTGATTCTCTTACCTACCAACATTACCTCCTTGGTGTTGGGTAGATAGATTTCACATGTGTTTGTCTTAAACATAACTTGATATCCCTTGTCACACAGTTGGCTAATGCTCAGCAGATTGTGCTTTAGCCCTTCTAGATAGAGCACATCATGGATGACCAAGATGTCTTTGTCTCCCATGGATCCTCTCCCAAGAATCCTTCCCTTGTTGTTGTCCCCATAGGTGATAATGGCATTGAGTTATTCTCTTTTGTGATTTTTGGGTGGTGGCGGAAGCTTGGACGGATTGGTGGTGGATCAAGGCCCTCCTAGGAGGTGTGGTGGCCTTGTAGGTGCAAGAATAGTAGGGATGTGAGGGAGGTTCGGCCTGCCCTCTTTGGTGGGTAAAAGGGTTGAAAATCAATAACCTAAATCTAGAGAGATTGTAGGCAAATGGAGTATGTATGGCTCAAGTTTGGCAGCATAACAATACTCAAATTAATCTTACAAAATGAGAGTCAAACACCTCCTTATATAGGATTGGAGGGATGGAATTTGAAGAGCCAAATACAAATGAAATGCTAGCCAAATTACATGCAAGTGTGAGCACATGGAAGCACATGGGTGAAGTGGCGCCTAAATGGAGGTAAATTCTAGAAGTATTCCTTGTGTGGTTGGTCTAGAATTTACGCCCATTAGGTCTAGCTAATTGGGCCGGTCCTAAGTTTACTTAGAAATGGTTATTTCTAATTAAACTTAGGTTTAGCCTTTTAAGTACCACTTTGCATGTTTCATCACATTTACAAAAAGATTTAAACTATGCTACTTTAACTAGAAAAGGAAGAAGAACTATCTCACACTAGAGTCTATGACATGTAAAAATGTCCCATTGACCCCTCTTTGACTATGACTCTAGTGATTGCCTTAAATGTAGCATTTTGGTGGCCTTTTATAGGATTGGTCCTGGGACCTCTTCCATCAGGTGACATGCCCTTCTTGCTTAAAGGAGATACTTAGGAAATTTGATTTGTCCCCTGTCATGTGCTTGGAGCATCCACTGTCCAAGTACCATTGTTGCTTGCTCTCCTCCAAGTTTTCCTACAAAGAAGATTTTCAAGTACAAAGATTTGGTTCCCTTATGAATGTGGGTCCATTTGGTTTACATTCATCAATGGAATCTTTACTGCACTTAGGAATCCACTTCATAAAGCCCCTAGGAACAACATATTTTCTGATTTTACAGAATCTCACAGAATGGCCTCTTTTCATGCAGTAGAAGCATGTAACAATCGGTTGTTTCGATGGTCCAATCGGTTGTTTTTCTGGCATTTTCGAAAATGACTTTGAAAATCTATCTTGTTTGTTTTGTGGGTTAAAACTCAATACAGCTTTTCCAAAAACACAGTTTTGAGATGCCAAGACATTCTCAAAGTTGGATTGACCTTTAGAAAGCTTATCCACAGTTTTAACAAGATAGTGGACATTCTTTTCAAGATTTTCGCAATTTTCGCAAACAAGAGTATCACACTTGCGAGAGGAGTTTTTGTAAACAATTTCAAGGTTTTCAAAATCTGTTTTTGAGTTTTCTAATTCCTCTTCCAGTGATTTGACTCTGTTTTCAAGCCAGCTATTCATTCCCTTTAACCGATTGTTCAAGAGGGCCAATCGGTTGGCTTCTTCATGCGTTTCTTGAAAGGGTTGAAGCAATTGACCATAATTTTCAGAGTTTGAGGAGTTAGATGAACTTATACTACTTGAGTCATCTTCCTTTCTGGCCATGAAGCAGAGGTTGAGGCTTTTCTTGTTTTGCATTCTTTTCCTTCTTGCTTGACTCTTTGACCTTGCCTCATTTGGTTCATTGTTTCCATGAGCAGCCTTGAGTGTGTCCCACATCTCTTTAGCAGTTTTGCATTTTGATACCCTGAAAAACTCATTAGTATCTAGTGCAGAAGCTATTATGTTTTGAGCAGTACAATCAAGCTTAGCCATTTTACATTCATCATTGGTCCATTGAGACCAAGGTTTTGCAATTAAAGAACCATTCTTCTTAAACTTTGGAATGTAAGGACCATTATCAATTGAATCCCAAATTCCTTGATCAATAGGGGCCTCCCAATACTTGTAATTCAATCCACAGAATAAAGGTGGTTTGTAGATTGAAGCACCTTCCTCAAAAGATTGTTTTCCAGCCATAGAAAAAAGATTTTTGGATCAACTTGAATAACTTTCAAGAACCAAGCTCTTGATGCCAATTGTTAGAATGTATGACTTTAAACTAGAGGGGGGGGGGGTGAATGTTTTAAAGAGGGTTTTCAAAAAAATTTCAGCCTTGAATGAAATTACTCCGAGAATATCTTGATTAAGAAATCAGTTTTTCAAAAATGCAAAGCAAAAAGCACAGCACCAGAAAAACAATCGGTTGTTTCGCAAAAACAATCGGTTGTTTATACCAATTTACAAATATAAAAAGTGAATTTAAAGAGTTAAGGGATACAGAAAATGCACACACAGATTTATATTGGTTCACTCTAAACCTAGAGCTACATCCAGTCTTCTCATAAACCACTGAGGAATTCCACTAAGCAATCAAACCTAGATCACTTACACCACAACCAAAGAAGTGGCATTGATCCCCTCAAGACACATACTTCTCTTGGTCAACACACCAACACTAAGAATGTTGATCTTGATCCCCTCAAGAACACACAACACTTCTCAGCAAACACACAAGGTTTCTTTCAACAGATACAAGGATTACACTTGTTACAGAACAAATCTGAAATCAATACAAGAGAAAATACTAGCTCACACTCTTTGATCAATCTCAATCTCTAAGCAATCTCAACTTTTTCAAAATCAATGAAACACTCAAATCTGTTTTTCTGTATATAATCAAAGTTGTTGTTTGTTATCAAATCTTAACAAACTATTAATTGCATTTAAAGATTGGTCAAAGCATTAAAAACTGGAGCGTAAACAGTTGGAAAATCATTTAATGCTCAGTCAAAGCACAAACCATTTTTCTGTTATGGTACCAAAACAAACAATCGGTTGTTTCCTCGAATCAATCGGTTGTTTTGGTTTTGACAGCTCAGCCATTTGAAAAACAGTTTTCAACCTTTTCTAAAACACCTAAGTATAAAACAATCGGTTGTTTCGACAAAACAACAGGTTGTTTTTCACTTAGCTTGAAAAACACTTTTCTTTTAAAAGGATTGAGAGTGCTTATGCTTTGGATTCAATCAAGAGTGGATTACATATTAAATCTACCCCAGATCCTATCTAAAAGAAAACACATCAACAGCAAGCACAGTCAGCCTTCATCATCATTCAAAGGGTTTGGATTCTTCAAATCTTGAACACCCTTGGTTCAACACCTACAAGTATTATTTGAAAACTAGAACAATATGGTTGCATTAGGTGTCCTTTAAAAACTCCTTCTTGGGCACATTCAACATGGTGGACTTGTAATCTATTTGCTTCTCTTTGATATCATAATATTAACAAGATTTGTATGGTTAAAAACACTTTCTTTATTTTTTTTTTACTTCCCACACTTTTTCCCATCCAACTTCTTTTTGTTTCTTGAGACGAGGCACCTTTCCTAGTTCCGTAATTGCTTTCTTTTTTTTCTCCTCCATCTATTTTCATGTGATGAATTCATCAACCTTAATGTGGAAAGTTGCTCTCGATATTATCTCGACCATGTTTTTTGCTTTTTTTGTATTAAGGATTCACCAATGACCCATCATGTATGTGTTTTATAAAGGCATCCAAAAACATCCATTCGTTTAGTTATAATTCATACAATGATTCACATAATCAAATACATCTTAAAAGATTCCTTCCTTACTTTATATCAAACAAGTATTCAATCTTGAATGATTTTATCTTGCTTGCCACAAACTAGGTTATGAAAATTTTGATAATACCTTAAAAGATGAGATAGATCAATCGAAAAGGATATTGAAATATTTTAGTTTGATTATTGCTAGTATCCCAATGAATATTTTACATCAAATAATATTTGATAAGAAATATTTTAATATAACAACTAGGATATTGTGTTTCTATAAATAAGTTAACCTTTAGTATCATGTAATGCATAAATATTGACTTATTTAAAACCTCTACCAAGAACGATTAGAAGTATTGTTCTACCTTTGCTTACATCATATGTCCCGATAAATGGACTTTCAATATTTGTTAAAGCTCCTCCAATGGGGGAAGAGACTCATGACTGATGGAAGAGGCCCAAGCACAAGCCCACATGCAAGCCCACCAAAGGGTAGATTTGGGCCAACCCTAGAGTTATGGCCAAGAGGATCCAAGAAGACGTTCTTTTACATGTTCAAATGCCATAAACTCTAGTGTAGAGTAGACTTTAATTTCTTGTCAAAATTAGCATAGGAACTTTATTTGTAATTTTTCTCAGAATTAATTTTGGCACCTAAAACACCAACCTAGGTAAACTTAGAGTTTCTAAAAAAACCTCTAAATTTACCAAGGCCGGTCTAGAAAGCCCATGGAGGGGGTGAGCATACAAACTAGACACACCCCTCCTCATGTGCTCATTTAGGCTCCACTTTTGGGAGGGAATTCATTTGAGGGTTGGCCGAACCTCCCTCACATCCCTACTATTCCTGCACCTACAAGGCCACCACACCTCTTAGGAGGGCCTTGATCCACCACCAATCCGTCCAAGCTTCCGCCACCACCCAAAAATCACAAAAGAGAAGAGCTCAATGCCATCATTTGGTATCTAGAGCTATGGTCTTCAAGAGATAAGTATCTCTTTTCATTTTTCTGCTTGAGTTCTTCTTATCTTCATGTTGTTCATATTTTGTTCAAGTTGTCTTGCTGTTTTACGTTTTTAATTTGATTTGGATGCTATTCTAAGCATTTCAATCGGTAGAATTGTTCAATTTGTGCTTGAGCATCTTATTTGCAATTTTGTGTAGGATCCATGGTGAATTGTGTTGTTGTTTTTATTTTCGGATATTTGAGTCTTGCTTGAATTTCTATTTGGTTCATATGATGTGTTTGAGTCATTTTATTTTCTGAATCTATAAGTTTTGTCTAGTCATGTGATTCCAAATTTGTCAACAAATCTTAGTAGTACTTTTCTTAATTCATTTGTTCTTGTTTTGATATTGAGTGTTTAATCTGAATTCTGGTTTGATTTTATCCTTAGGTGCATTTTTCCTTTTAGTTTGAGTTCATATTTGTGTTCTAGATCCATACAAATTCCATCACTTTCATTCCATTGTGTTTTTGAAGTATCTCATTCTGTTTTTAATTCCAGATTTAGAATCCTCTATTTTTAACAAATTCTGTTCTGGCTGTTTTTTTTTATGAAAATTAAATACGCCAAAAGAAAATTATGAGATTCTAGATTTCAGTGGTTTGAAGTGTTAGCAAAAGAGGACAAAAAGAATCAGT
The DNA here is from genome assembly GCF_000499845.2 of Phaseolus vulgaris. Classification (NCBI taxonomy): domain Eukaryota; kingdom Viridiplantae; phylum Streptophyta; class Magnoliopsida; order Fabales; family Fabaceae; genus Phaseolus; species Phaseolus vulgaris. The sequence continues at coordinate 26,058,743 of NC_023755.2, forward strand.
TGAAAAAAACAAATAGAAAAAAAAAGATAAATCACACAAAAAAAGTGTACATTCTGGCGCTGGAACTAACGGTAATTGGGCACTGATTTTAGAAAAATTATCACAATTAATTGGTGCATGTGCTTGGAGTGAAACCAACGCGAAAAGTTTGTTAAGACACTGAATTGTTTGTGTTTAAATTTTCAGAAGCAAATACAAAATAGCCAGGTCAGCATAAATCTTTAAAGTCACGTTTTCTGGATCACAATATTTTCAGTAGTGTTGTTTTGGTTTTTCAAATCAAATCTAGTGTTAATCTTTAGGTTCCTTTTGTGTGCCATCCTTTATTGAGTGTCTATTTTATTTGCTTGTCCAATTCATTCTGAACTCTTTCTAGTTGTGTCACATTATTAAATCCAATTGCAGTGGTGTTGTTTTTAAAATTTAATTGTTTCTTGCTTTCTTTTCTTAACCTCTATATTGTTGGTGGATAAATTTCAATTGGTGCTTGTTGAGTGGAAATTGACTTGAGGAGAGTCTAGCTCTACTTGGTAGGTACTGTTTTGGAGAATTTAATGGCTTAAATCATAAGAGGATCAAGGCAAGGGGCAGCAACAAACACAAACACCAAAATACACCATACACTTTGAAGGGCACAACAAAGAAGAGTCACAACAAATCAAAGGAGTGCATAGCTGAAATTTAATTTGTGATATTTAATTTCTTTGCATTTCTTAAATTGTAATTACATTTCACTCTTGTTAATTAGTGGATTAATCACGAATTAGACGGTGAGTGTGTCTTCAAAGGCTCAAAGTGTCTAAGAAGTCTCACCTAGGAAACGACTAGTTTAAGATTTCTAGGTTAGCCTTTGTTAATTGTTCTAGCTAGTTTTCCTTACGTCAATATTTGCTTAGTTTGCTCAATTTGCTTATGCTTATCTTTGTTTAAAGCTTTGATAAATTGCTTTAGTTGTTAAATAGCTTTGCATTGTTTTCTTGCATAAAAATTTGATTTCTCCATCCTCATTGTGTTCTAAGTGATTTACCTAAAAAAGAATTGTGTGAAGATTTTGAGGGATAGTTTTTGGCTAAGGCAAGACTTGGTATTTAAGTAGTCCTTTGTGACTCACCTCTCTTACCTGGGAAGCTACCTTCATTAAACTTTCCTCTTCTTTCTTAAAGTAAAGCATTTCTAAACACAAAGTTTTAGTCATGTCTTCTCACTCCTCTAAATCTCTTAAAAGTGATGTGAAATCCTTGAAATCTCTTTTAAAACAACTTTCCAAGGATATTCAATCAATTTCATCTAAACAATTGGAGAAGGAGGGCCAAAACTAATGAATTGACTAAAGCAAAGGATGAGAAGTCTTAAAATTCAAAAAAAATACATTCTCATGCATCTATCTCTAAAGATCATGCTTCTTTTGGGGAGGGAAGTCTTAGGATAAATTAATATCATCAACCAGCCCCTAGGAGAGCTAGAAAAGAGAGACAAGAAAACCTAAAGGAGGTTAAGGTAGAGCTACCTCATTTCTATGGAAAAGAAGATGTAAAAACATATCTATATTGGGAGAAGAGGGTAGAGCAATTGTTTGCTTACAACCATGTGAGTGAAGAAAAGAAAGTACCCTTAACTACCTTAAGTTTTCAAGGTGATGCTATGTATTGGAGGAATGCCCTAAAAAGAGAGAGACATCTCCACAAGGACCCTCCCATTACATATTGGAATGACCTTAGGGGAGCCTTGAGATATCACCATATTCCCTCGCTTGATAATAGGAAGTTGATGGACAAGCTCCAAAGACTTCATCAAAGATATATGAGTGTAGACGAATATTGGCGAAAGATGATGTCATATATTAAGAGGGCAAGGATTAACGAAGACAACCATACCACCATAGCTAGGTTTTTAAGTGGTCTCAAACTTGAGATAAGAAACGAAGTTGAACTTTTACCTTATAGAGATTTAAATGACTTGATTCAACTTAGCATTAAAGTTGAAAAACAAATTTTGAGAAAACAATCAAGTCGAAAACAAAGTTCATACTGTGTATCTTATGACAAGGATGAGTTCCATAGAGGGGAAGAACATATGAAAGAAACATCTCTAGAACTTTCCCAAAACCTATCCAAGCATATCTCACACACTCAAGCTAAAACAATTCCATGTTTTACATACCTTGGTAATGATCAATTAGCATCTCAATGTTCCAATGAAAGATCTATGATCTTAAGGGACAAAGATGAGAATAGTAGCCAAGAAAAAGAAGCTAGTGGGAGTGATGAAAATGTAAAAATGGAAAATCAAGAGAAAACCCTTGGGAAACAAAAGGCGTGGGAGAAGAGTGTTCCTTCCCACAAGGTCATTCAACAAGAAGTAAAAGTTGAAAATACCTTTGAAAATATGCTTCTTGTTGAACAACCTAGCCTTACCTTTTGTAAAGGAACACTTGCAAGCCTAGTGAAAAAGAAAGAATCCTTAAAAGGGGCTTGCATAGATAAAAATATAGTAGATTATTTTACATACATGTTAAGGTATCATCAAGTGAAGGACAAGTTATCTATAGGCAACTACAAAGATAATTTTTCATGTGAGGTAGTACCTAAAGAAACTTGTCACGTCTTATTGAGACAACCATTGCAAAGCATCAAAATTTTCATGAACAATAGTTGTATCAACGAGACTACCTTCACATATAAAAAAGAAATTCTTCATGAAGGAGAACTCATGGGCCAAGTTAGAGTTGATAAAACTCTAGAGCTTTTAAAAGGAAAATTCTTGTCACCCATGAGAAAAGATGATCAAAGACCCCCTAGATACATTTCTTGTTTTAAAAATACATCTAAGGCGATGTCTCATGAACTCTATACTCCTTTACCTTTTGCAAATGATCCATGGGAAGACATAAGCCTAGATTTTATATTAGAGCTTCCTAGGACAACAAAAGGTTTTGATTCCATTCTTATGGATATGGATAAACTCTTCTTTAGAGAAGTGATAAGTCTTCATGGTTTATCTTCAAGCATAGTGTTGGATAGAGCTCCAAAATTTGAAAACCATTATTTGAGGATTCTCTTGGAAAAACTTGGAACTAAGTTGTACTCTTCAAATTCTTATCATCCTCAAAAGAATGGTCAAAATAAAATTGAAAACATAGCTCTTTCTACTTTGCCTAGAGTAATCATGAGAGACAACCACAACTCTTGGGATGAGTATCTTTTCCATAGTGAACATGCATACAAGAGAGTAGTCCACAAGACTACTAATATTTCTACATTTGAAGTTGTATGTGGACTTAATCCTCTTTTTCCTTTTGATTTGTTACCATTTCCTAATCCACAAAGATTTGTGCCTAAGGAAAAAGTAACAAAGACCGAATTTGTTAAAATACACAAGAGGATTAAAGAACAAATACAACAATCAAAAGAGAAATATTGTAAAAAGTTGCCCAAAACAATAGAAAAACAAAAAGAATGGCAACTTCATAAAATTGATTTTTATATAACTGCTTCATCTAACTCATTTGCTTTGTTTGATGATTCCCATAGATGGACGTTTGATCCGGGAGGAAGAGAATAGTTGTCAAAGCAAGAGGCTGCTATTCGAGATCGACCCTGTAGATCTAAGGATAGATCTTCTCAAGAAGGAGGAGATGATGGACACCATCCAGCCATATTCATCCCCCTAACATTGAAGAAGAAGAAACATTGGATTTGAGGACAAATCCTTTTCAAGAGGGAGGGGATGATGGAAAAGGCTCAAGCACAAGCCCACATGCAAGCCCACCAAAGGGTAGATTTGGGCCAACCCTAGAGTTATGGCCAAGAGGATTTAAGAAGACGTTCTTTTACATGTTCAAATGCCATAAACTCTAGTGTATAGTAGACTTTAATTTCTTGTCAAAATTAGCATAGGAACTTTATTTGTAATTTTTCTTAGAATTAATTTTGGCACCTAAAACACCAACCTAGGTAAACTTAGAGTTTCTAAAAAAACCTCTAAATTTACCAAGGCCGGTCTAGAAAGCCCATGGAGGGGGTGAGCATACAAACTAGACACACCCGTCCCCATGTGCTCATTTAGGCTCTACTTTTGGGAGGGAATTCATTTGAATTTCCCTCCACTTTCTTTTGAATTTCCAGCCCTCTAAGCACTATAAATTGAGGTGCTTGGCTCTCATTTTGTAAGATTAATTTGAGTATTGTTATGCTGTCAAACTTGAGCCATACATACTCCCTTTGCCTACAATCTCTCTAGATTTAGGTTATTGATCTTCAACCCATTCACCCACCAAAGAGGGCTGGCCGAACCTCCTTTACATCCCTACTATTCCTGCACCTACAAGGCCACCACACCTCCTAGGAGGGCTTTGATCCACCACCAATCCGTCCAAGCTTCCGCCACCACCCAAAAATCACAAAAGAGAAGAGCTCAATGCCATTACTGATTGTCCCTCCTTAACTCCTATTGAGCACACTAATGTTTTGTTTGCATTGAGGTGGGGATTTGTGGGGAGGGGAGGGAATGGATTAGAAAGGATGTGTGAGGTTGTTTGAATTGAGGGATAATAGAGTGGATTTGTGAGGATGATTTATTAAAATTTATGAGTGATGTGATAGTTAGAAGATAATTTAGAAATTATTTTAAAGGTATAAAATGTAAATTTACAAATTTATCCTTGTCATTAAAAAATATTTTAATAATGAGTTATGGTATATTTTTTTGTAAAAGTTTGAGTTAATTATTTTTTTTCTAATATATAATATTTATAATTGCTCTTATTTTTCAATTAAAAATAATTTTATGTTAAATTCAAATAAATTTATAAAATATATTAAAATTTATGAAAGTGGATGAACTTAACTGAACACTTTTACTGCGATCCATCTAAACAAGCATTATGAAAGTTAGGACCAAATAGAGTAAGCATAATATAAAACAACATTTATTACAATATCAATTGTTTACATAATCTTGCCACAATTCATTTGCTATAGTGTCCCTAATGTGTGAACCTAGTCTATGATCATCGTCACGGACTTGAGAAGCTAAAACTTGTATATCTTGTTGCAACAATTCACGATCCACTTCTTCTATTAAAGAGTCATCATTGTCCACCCCGCGAAGAAAGTAATGCAAAATACAACAAGCTAAAATAATATTTGTCATGGTATGCAAATCGTAATGTGGCTCGGTCCCACTAGCTATAATTGGGAAATGTTTCTTCATGACACCAAATGTCCTTTCAATTACATTTCTAAGCGACGAATGACGATGATTAAACAATTCTCTTGCATCCTGTGGTCCTCTTCGAGAATACTCTTTCAAGTGGTATCTAACCCCACGATAAGGTGTTAATATTTGTGGTTTTAACATAAAGCCTGCATTGCCAAGATAGTATTTTCCTACAAACATTCCAAGGAAACATCCATTAGTTATGTATATTATCACCTTTGTATCTATTGTTATGAATTCTCAAACACCTTAAACTTGCCTTCTGGAATAACCAAAGGATCCTCTCCTATGAAAGCCTTCTTCAATATCCTCGAATATGAGGTTGTTCCTTCCCACCCGGCTAGAACATACGTGAATTTCATATCCAAATCACAAGTTGCGAATACGTTTTGAGTTGGCCATTTTTTTCTTCCTCGAAAACGAGGTGCATCAGCACATGGGACCTTCACACGTACATGAGTGTCATCAATGGCCCCTAACCAATCCTAATGGTAACCAAAATTTTAGGTCTAAAAAAGTACAAACACAAAAGACATTGTGAGAATTGTAAAGGAAATTTGTAATAAACAAACCTTAAAGTACGGGAAAAAATCGATTATTGGGTAAGATTTGGGGTTGGACATCAATACCATCTGCTTGCTTTATGAATTGTCCTTCCAACATCAAAATTGCATTTAATACGTTGTGAAAGTGACGAGAAACTGTTCCTCCAGGCCAATGAAAAAAAAATGAAACACTTCGATTTTTGACGTTATGTCCAATAATATGAAGAAATTTAGCAACTTGTTCTTCAACTGTTGAACGATATACATCCTTAACAATTTTGGTTGCCTAATCCGTTCACGAAATTGAATGAATGCTTCTGGTCCCATGCGAATAATGTCACGGGAACGTTCGGTGTGCACCAAATACTCCATCAATTCTTGTCTACGACGCTCTTTTCTTGGTTCAAACTCAGTAATAGAGTTCGTTGTATCACTTAACATACACAAAAAATTCAAACCAAAAACAATGAAGCAAATGATCATCAATGATGCAAGTTGAGTATTTCTTTTCAATTGTTCTTGTATATTTGAAATTAGATTCATGTTTGTACGAGTAAAATCATTATAAATTGCAATTGTACCTTCAAATTCTTGCATGTCTTCGTCATCCCAAAGTGGTTTCCAATTGTTCTCGTTATCCATGTAATCTTTACCTTATCATTGACAACCATAAAATAGTTTATGTATACACGTGAAATAGTTTATATTACGAATAACTCTAACCACTTTAAGTTGGAGTTACTATAATAGCATTAGGGTTAGGATTAAGATGATTAAGGTTATGTGAAGAATACTAATAAGGATAAGATGTATTTTAATCCTTATAATTAAATCTATATCTAACTAATACCACTACTAATAATAAAAAGAGTAAACACGTAGTAATAAAAAATGTAAAAAATAAACATAAAAATAATAAAAAATATAAAAACAGTCAACATAACAAACACATAATAACAAAAAAAATATAAATATAATTGTAAAAATTAAAACAGTAAATACATAAAATAAAAATTAAACAGTAAACAAATAACAATATAAAATATAAAAACATTAAACAAATAATAAAAAATTATGAAAGCAGTAAACACATAATATAAAAAATATAAATACATTTATAAAAATAAAAAAATTGTAAACACATAATTAAAAAATGTAAATACATTTATAAAAATTAAAAACAATAAACACATAATTAAAAATAAACAAATGTAAATATATTTATAAAAATTAGAAACAAGTATCACATAAAAAAAGTAAACAAAACACTAAAAACCTAAGAACAAAATTTAAATACAATTACTAAAATTAAAAACAGTAAACACATAAAAAAAACTGAACAAATTATTGTTTTTAAAAAAATTAAAAACAATAAACACATAATAATATATATATATATATATATATATATATATATTTATAAAAAAATAGTAAATACATAACATAAAACAAAAAGAAAGTGTAGATCCATTTATAAAATTTAAATACAGTAAACACATAATAAAAAAACAAATAAAAGTCTAAATATATTTATAAAAATTGAAAACAGTACATACGTAAAAAAATAAACAACACAGTAAAAATCTAAAAAAATGCAAATACAATTATTAAGATTAAAAACAGTAAACATATAAAAAAAAATTAAACAGTATCTTGTTAATAAAATAAATAAAAACAATAAAGACATAATAACAAAATATAAATAACAAAATAAATATTTATAAAATTAAAAAAAATAAACATAAAAAAATAAAAAACTAAACAGTAAACAGTAAACAGTAAACACAAAATAATAAAAAATATAAAAACAGTAAGAAAAATAAGAAGAAAAATTAAAAACAATAAACACATAAAAAAATAAATACATTTATAAAAATTAAAAATGATAAATACATAAAAAAAAATAAACAAAACAGTAAATACCTAAAAAAATCTGTAAACAACAATTATTCAAATTAAAAATAATAAACACATAAAAAAACACATAACATAAAAAAAACGTAATAATAAAAAATTTAAAAACATTAAACACCTAATAATATAAAAAATAAAAACAGTAAAATCATAAAATAAAAACATAATAATAAAAACTATAAAATCAATAAAAACACATAATAATAAACAAAAATAAATACATTAAAAAAAAAAATCAAAAACCACAACCACATAATAATGAAAAATATACATTCATAAAAAAAAACTCTATAAACAAGAAAATAAACTAAACAATAAACACGTATAAAAGAATATAAATATATTTATTAAAAATAAGAACGGTAAATGATGACATTCCTATGAGCTCTTCTTTGAGTTTTGGTGATGAAACTTGCGGAAGCTTGTGGAGGAGATGAGCAAGGCCTTCCTAAGAAGTATGGGTGTCTTGAAGGTGCATGAGAGTGGGGATGAAGTGAAGATTAAAACCTAGATGCTAGGCAAGGAGTAGTGTATGGCACAAAATTGGCAGCATAACAATACTCTATTCAATCTTAAAAATACATGATGTTGGCTCCTCCTTTTATAGGCTAAGGAGGACCATAAAGGTTAACCCTAATGATAAGCAAATGCAATCCAAATGAAACCTAAATGACATCACAAGGACTCATGGCACATGGCCGGCCCTAAAGAAGGAAACCTTCTAGAAACGTAGCAAATCTAGCAAATCTAGGTCAAATCCTCATGGAATCAAGTTTGGGCTATTTACACCACAACTAATACTAAGCTACTCTTGATGGGCCTTCATGTAGCATATACAAATAGCTCTCTCTTCCATTCGTAGCTTGGTCCAAGTCTTCATGGATTCTCTTGGCCATGGACCTAGTAATTGGTCCTAGACCCTCTTGGTTTGCCTTTGGATGCTCACGTCTTGGCTCTAGATGCTCTTGGCTTGGCTCTAGACGCTCTTGGCTTGGCTCTAGACGCTCTTGGCTTGGCTCTTGTCTTTCATGGGAGGTTGAGCTTGGCCCTCTTCCATCATCCCCTCCCCCTTGGAAAGGATTTGTCCTCAAATCCACATCGTCCTTGTCTTCATTGATACCTACAAATGGAGATAGATCAATTACATTAAAAGTATCATGCAATCCATATTCAAGAGGTAGGTCCAATTTGTAAGCATTGTTGTTTGAGTCTCTTGAGGACTTGAAAGGGTCCATCACCTCGGGGACTTAGTTTGGACTTCCTTTGAGTGGGAAATCTTTCTTTTCGAAGGTGAAGCCAAACTAAGTCTCCTTCCTCAAAAATTATTTCTCTCTTCCCTTTATTGTTGTATTTTGCATACTTTTCATTTTGTTGTTGTATTTGGAGTTTAACCTTCTCATGAATTTTCTAACAAAATCGGCTTTGATTACTCCTTCCTTATGCACAAATTCTTGTGGGTTAGGAAGAGGTAACAAATCCATAGGTGTGACAGGATTAAATCCATATACAACTTCAAAAGGAGAAGCATTAGTAGTCTTGTGGACTACTCTATTGTAAGCAAACTCATTGTGGGGAAGGTACTCATCCCAAGATTTGTGGTTTCCTTTCATGATAGCCCTAAGCATAGTTCCAAGAGATCTATTGACTACTTCGGTTTGGCCATCCGTTTGAGGATGACAAGATGATGAAAATTGTAGTCTTGTTCCAAGTTTGCCCCAAAGAGTTTTCCAAAAGTGGTTTATGAACTTGGGATCTCTATCGGATACTATACTTCTAGGTATACCATGGAGTCTCACCACTTCTCTAAAGAAGAGCCTAGAAATATTTTGAGCATCGTCTACCTTGTGGCAAGGAATAAAATGGGACATTTTGTTAAAACGGTCCACTACCACAAAGATAGAGTCATGGCCTCTTGCAGTCCTAGGAAGTCCTAAAATGAAGTCCATGCTAATGTCTTCCCAAGGAGCATTTGCAATCGACAAGGGGGTGTAGAGTCCATGAGGCATTGTTCTAGACTTTGCTTTTAAACATGATATGCATCTAGAGCAATGTCTTTGGACATCCTTTCTCATGTGTGGCCAATAAAATTTTTCTTTAAAAAGATTTAGAGTCTTATCAACTCCAAAAAGGCCCATGAGACCCCCTTCATGTGATTCCTTTACAAGGAGTGATGGAAGAGGCCCAAGCACAAGCCCACATGCAAGCCCACCAAAGGGTAGATTTGGGCCAACCATAGAGTTATGGCCAAGAGGATCCAAGAAGACGTTCTTTTACATGTTCAAATGCCATAAACTCTAGTGTAGAGTAGACTTTAATTTCTTGTCAAAATTAGCATAGGAACTTTATTTTTAATTTTCTTAGAATTAATTTTGGCACCTAAAACACCAACCTAGGTAAACTTAGAGTTTCTAAAAAACCCTCTAAATTTACCAAGGCCGGTCTAGAAAGCCCATGGAGGGGGTGAGCATAAAAACTAGACACACCCCTCCCCATGTGCTCATTTGTGCACCCATGTGCCATGTGCACCCATGTGCTTCACATTTACATTTCATTTGGCTAGCATTAGGGTTGCATTATGATGTTTTCAGTTTCAAGAGGGAAGAAGCGGGGTAGAGGAATTGGTCAACTCATCAGGCTCATGACCTGAAGATTGCAGGTTCGAATCCTGTCCCCGCCTAATCATCTGAGGCCGTAGTCAGCCTCAATCTTTCTGATTCGTAAGTAACTAAGTGAGTGCTTTCCTTTTCCCATGTCTTTTTTCTGTTGGTCAACAACCAACCACATATCACTCACTACTCCTACATGAAGGGACTCTCTTTCTGTCCGGAGGGAATCATTCTTTCTCAATCAATCATGCCTCAACTGGATAAATTCACTTATTTCACACAATTCTTCTGGTCATGCCTTTTCCTCTTCTTGCTTTCTATTTTCTTCCACTACTTTTTTCCTTCCTTTAGGTATACAAGTGCGTCTCTTTTGCTTCTATCTAACAAGGCCCAAGTTACAGCGGGCTCTTTCTATTATGAAATGGTTCATCTTTTTCTGTTTACTACTAGTCTCTCTATATATCATTTTCGATTTGGTTGGGTTAAATCCCGACCTATTTTTCTTGAAACGTTATTTTATCACGGGTTACGGGTCTTTTGAAAATCTTCGGTTTCTATATTCCAGGACTTCTTATTGTGCAAATCGCTTCTCTTTTGTGTTACACCAGCTTGCCCATGGAGGATCCCGCAGGAGGTAACATGGATTCCTCGGGGGGCTCCCACTCAATCTCAGTTGGAGGTGAGAGTACCATGGGAGGGGGTAGTAGTAGGGGATCTGGTTGGACTTCATTTGACCTCGACGTCTTAGCGGAGCCCACCGCTAATGAAAATGAAAGAGGCGAGGAAGTAGCCCAGCCGAATCCCCCAAACGCCCTGGATAATCCGGTCGCTTACCCGGGGGAGGCTCAGGAGGCGCTGCCGCAAGCGCCTGCACAGGCTGAAGGAGCCCAGCCGCCCCCTACCCCTATAAAAAAAATGAAATAATAGGCGGGGATAGTGTGGAATCCATTGAGCGGAGGCTTTTGGGGAGATTCTCCTTCCGCCCATGAGATCACAATGGCCCGCCCGGATTGAGGCCGAAGACCTCTTCGAGGTCAAGGTGGAGATCATCCAGCAGATGGCAGTCCTTGATCCAAGTGGCGATTGGACGGGACGGGGAGCGCGGGCCCTGGACAATCCCCGTGCGGCCTCAGGGGAACCTTCCTTAATAGAGCTCTATCGCCTTAGGGACGAGCTCCATGAGGGAGGAGTACAATCCGACCGATGCCTTTGAAAGGCTAAAGGAAAATCTTTTCACCAGGGTAGAGAATCTGGATGAGAACTCCACTACTTAATCTACTGGCGTGGTGCTACTGGATGCTTCTTATCAATAGAACGGGAAGAGTAGGAAAAAAACATATCTTATGATGAGCATCTATTTG